>NC_056538.1:20196346-20498461 GCF_910596095.1 Thunnus maccoyii
TTGTAAACATGTCAACAGAAAAAAACCACAGAGGGGATTTACAACCATGTAGCTTGGTACAGTGTGAGTTTTATGAAAGGCTAAACGTTCAAGAAGGGCATTGAAACGTTAATAATAGTACTACACTACTGTCTCTATCAAATAATTATGAGGTCAAATTGATGTTTAAAGACCATCTTTACAAAAAAGCCACAGTTTACCTGCCTGGTTAAATAAAGCAAATAAAATGAAATTACATACAATACTGACAAAGTTATACACAATGTTACATGTCTACCTTTTCCCTCTTTCACTTTTGAATGACATCAGTTGCACAGGTAGCTTAAAGAGACAACTGCACTGTCTGATGATGAGCACGGAAAACCTGGAACACATCAATGGGCTGATTTTTTTTCCAGAGAGTTCCTGATAAAGCTTTCATTTCATAAGTCGATCCATTACAATCTGAACATACTGTATTGTGGCCTGCACAGGTAGAGTAAAAGGCAACAATTTGTTCATTTTAGTGCATTACACTGTAGGCTTCCTCTGTGGACATATTATATGGAAAATGTTGTACAAATCCTGCAAATGTATCTGATCCGTGGCCCTGGTCAACAGCAAAGCAATGATAGAGAAAGAAGGAACAAGGTGCCTGCACTAATTTCAATCATAAATTCGGCTCAGCATCAAATTCCCTCTTTGTATTTCCTCAGACAGTGTTTCCTTGTTGAGCTGCGGTGGAAGTATAGTAACAAAAAGAGGGATGTTGTCACTAAAAAGACTGTAACATTGAAAGATATCTACTTGATTTGACTCATTTGTACAACTGAAGCTTCATATTAGCTTCAGATAAGCTTTTAAATACATTTTTGCACAGAAGGAGGACTGTGGATTTTGTCCCCCATAACTTACATTGTAAGTGCGTTATGAAGGGATAATGAACAGGAGGAATAATTATGGCAAGAAAAACTTATTTCAGTTTTGATTTGGGCACCTGACTGTTGTTTTTCCTCTATTATCTAAAAAAAAAAAAACTGAAGAGGACGGTGAACCACTAGCAAAGACTTTGTGTTTCAGTCATTAGACACCAGGGGTCAGTATAACTTAAAAAGTAAAAGAAGTGACTACTGCTACTGTACTGTAAATTGTTAGACAAATGTTATGTTTTTTTCACAGAAAATAACAGTTATTGTTCAGCTGGTCGCTTTAGTAGTTTGTTAGTTTTAATTACGTGTACAAACTCCAGCTTCTTCTTTCTTGTGTCTGTGTTTTATATGTATAAAAACATGGAGCACAGAACATGAAGAATGGACTCTTGGTGTATCCACACTTTAGCAATATCAAGAAAACAATGCAGTTATTTTATCAACTATATGCTCTCTTTGCAGTAAAACAAACAAATGAATGTTTTTTTCTAGGCATGTATGTGTTAATTCTAGTCTTGGAAGTCAGTTCCTGTCAGTATAGTAATTTCTTTAAAGAAGATAATAGATTCACTCTTCTTTAACTATATGAGCTTGGTTAAAGCCTCACTGTTAGTATGCATCCTTTCTACTGAAGTGTTCTTGAGCAACAGAATGAATCCCTGGCAGCTCTGGGACTGTTGGTCTTCAGCTGACCTTTGACCTCTGCTGAACTTTAGGATAAGGAAACAAGAAGACGACTTTAAAGTCAAAATAAATTTATTGTTGCATTACATTATACTGCATTGTATTACATCACATTATCACTATGAGTAAGATTAGTATTGTCATAAAGATGATTTCCTTCATGTGACAGGACGCTAGTTTAGAGTATATTAACTTAACAAGATTTTCTTTATTATTGTAATATTGTGAGCAGGGGTGGATTTAGTGTTTTGGGGGCCCCAGGCAAACTCTGTCTCTGTCTCTGTAAACTCTTGTCTCTATTGGCAGTGGTAGAAGTACTAAGAACATTTCCCTTATGTAAAACTATGAACACTGCACAATAAAATTACTGTTAAAGTCCTGCATTCAAATTTTCACTGAAAAGTGAAGTGTGAAAGAGAGGTATTATCAGCACAATGTACTTAAATGTACTTAACTTGTATTCAAGGTGGAGCTTTTAATTCTTATATTATGCTGAATAGTTTGATTAATAAGGCACCATATTTTATTATATCTATATAATTTAAGTAAAATCTGAATTGTCAGGTAAATGTAGTGGTACAGTGTTTTCCTCTGAAGAAGAAGTATACAGTTGCATATTTTTTTTAATGCTTTGGGGGCCTTTCTGGGTAATTTCTGGGTACAAAGAGTTAAAATAGTAACATAATTCAACATTTTTTCATATCTAAACATCATAATAAATCTATAGCTGTTTAAGACCCTTTTAATTTGGGGCCCCAGGCAGGTGCCTACCTTCCCTGATGGTAAAATCCGCCCCTGATTGTGAGTTATTTAAGTATGTAAGCTGTCAGAATGATGTAGGTCAGCGGGAGATCCGTGAAAAACGACATTACCCACAATGCAGCAGCACATACACACACACCACCAGCAGCACAGCCCTCGTCTCGCTCCGACGGACTGCGGTTTCCTCCCATCCGTCCTGCAGGCGAGCTGCAGCCTGATCTACACACACGTATGATGGGGATAAGCAAGGAGGCAGCCGGCATGCTTCCACCATCCCCGTGATGTGTAGATCGGTGACAGGCCAGGCACTTGTTCCCACGTATGTGAACGGCACCCCGGTGTATTTGGATGCAAAGTCAGCCCACAGACTGACAGCTCGGTGCTCGAAATGTCACGTCGTTTTGGAGGAAAAGCCTGTTTGATTACGATGGAGCTCCGGACAGCTGGATGAGCAGCACCGACAGGGACTCCGAGGAGATTTTTAATTTGTCTCTAAAATTGGGTTACGGACCTTGATGGTCACCTCTTACTCGGATGCAACCACACGCCCATGCGATGATGTCGGTGGATGTTGCTGCCCTCAGTGTCCAGGTTAGGTTACAGTAAACGTTAATTGTTTACGTATTAAAATAAAGCTGTTTAGCCTGTTTGGGGCGGAAGACGCAAGCGGGGACTGGATACCTTCAACATACGCGCATAATAAACAACCTTATTATTATTATTAGGCTATAAATGTCATTATAGCCTATTATTACTCGGATCAGAGATACTGTAATGCTGCAATGCCTCCACGCAAACCCTCGCTGATAATATTTTTCACCTCATTGCCACCGTGCGACGATTTCTGTCTTTCTTAAAGAAGTCGCGGACATTTAATAATCCACTCCTCCGCTACGAGGCTGTTTGATTGATCACCTGAAACTATACCATGCGCGCTCAGAAGGAATCAGGATAATGATAAATGCTGGCATCCCATCTCTCTCTCCAGTGAACCAGAGTTTCTTCTCCAGCCGAGCCCTCGTCACCATCACAAATGTAGCCGAGCAGAGGCGACTGAACCAGGCCGCTGCACAGAGACGGAGGCGGGTTTGTTGTGCTCAGACTCGGCTGGATGCTGAACATGGTGGTGCCACTTTACAGCTGAATACCTGCCGCTCTTGCTTGTTACCGCAATTCCCCAGCTGTCTTAAAATGGACGGGCCCTTTTTGATAAAGGCTATTCGGGGACGTTGAACCGGCTCATGCATGCAGGATTTAGCTCGGACCGGCTTGTCGGGATGTAGGGCGAATATCCACGGATATTTCCTATCACAATATAGAGAGAAAACAGCCCATATTCATGGAGATGGCTGGCGGGGGAGGTGCATCTACACTGGGCTGGATGAGAAATAATGAGGACCCCTGCTCAGAGGATTTCACTCAGATCAAACACACACTGTGTTTCTTATTGGCAGCATAAATAGCCCATATTCACTACTAAAATTAATCAGACAATCACCTCTGAGTGTTTTAGGCTTTGTTGTGTCTGTAGCTTTTAGAGCCACTTCTCAATGGGCTGATACTAACTACAGTATTTGTTATGTTTTATTCATCAGGGCAAAATATTCAAAACTCTAAGGACATAATGAGTACAGATTTGTTTTTGTTACGTTTAGATGAACTCTGCTTAATTATGACAGCAATGTAGGAAATTGGTAGTATAATAAGTATGTAACAGTTTTATTAATTGTATGCAGCAATTGAGAGACCAGTGAGAGGAATAATGTCTGAATTTAATTTAATAACTCACTCACTGAGCAGGAACTCATCAGACTGAAGGCGTCTGTCTTTCTGAAGGATTTTAACACACCTGCTGTTTCTTTGATAAACACATATTCATAATCTGTGGCAGCTTTTGAAAAGACACAGTTGTGGAAACAATCAATTAGGTTTCGGGTGGGGGGGGATAAACTCATGGATCTGCTCTGCTGAATGTCATTGTTTGACCCGATGTACACTGTCCCTGAATGAACTTGCCTTTGGGAATACATGTTACTTACACACTGCGTAGCAACAGCACAGCAGCAACCGGTGACAGGATTTGGCACAGTTTCAACAGCGAGATGTGATGGGGGAGAGCAGTTGCAGCTCTCTGATCCTCTGATCCCCTTTCCCCCTCACTGGTGGTCGAGGACACCTCCTCTCAGTCAATGGGCCCTGTATGGATTTTGTGCCTGAGTTGACAGAGGGCAGGCCTACAGCGTCAAACAGCAGTCAGGCTGCCATGAACCCATACGGAAGAGCGAGAAGCACAGCAGCGCCCCTGTCCTGCACCAGCTGTGGGGGCTGCTGCTCCCCGCCTCCCCCTTGTCTCATCCCCCCTGGCCCCCCCTCCTCTACTACCTCCTCCTCCTCCATGCCCCCAAATATGACCCCTCCACCGCCGATGTGTCCTGCCCCAGTCGTGCAGGTGGAGAATGGCAGCAGCTGGAACTCCTCCACCATCTCCTCCTCCGGCTCCCCAGACTCCCACCCCGGCCACCGCTGTGGGGCCACCAACCCAAACCCCTACTGGACGGCAGTGTTCGACTATGAGGCCACAGCAGATGAGGAGTTAACCCTGCGGCGCGGGGACCTTCTCGAGGTTCTCTCTAAAGACTCCAAAGTGTCTGGGGATGAGGGTTGGTGGACGGGCAAGATCCAGGACAAGGTGGGTATCTTTCCAAGCAACTATGTCACAAAGGGGGACGCTGCCAGCTACCAGCAGCTGGTGGCAGGCGGGGTGGGTGACTGCCCCTTGGAGATAGACTTCTCTGAACTGCTCCTGGAGGAGGTGATTGGAGCTGGTGGCTTTGGGAAAGTATACAAAGGAGTGTGGCGGCGAGAGGAAGTAGCAGTAAAGGCCGCCAGGCAAGACCCTGATGAGGATATTAGCGTCACAGCAGAGAGTGTTCGGCAGGAGGCCAGGCTGTTCTGGATGCTCCGGCACCCCAACATAATCGCTCTCCGTGGGGTCTGCCTGCGGGAGCCCAACCTGTGCTTGGTGATGGAGTATGCCAGAGGGGGGGCTCTGAACCGGGCCCTGGCTGGAAAGAAGGTACCTCCGAGGGTTCTGGTGAACTGGGCTGTTCAGATTGCCACAGGGATGGACTACCTGCACAACCAGGCATTTGTACCTATCATCCACAGAGACCTCAAGTCCAGCAATAGTAAGTACTGCAAACAAGTGTGACTTATCATCTGAATGTATGATAACTGAAGAGGGAAGTTGTTTTTGGGGGTGAAGTACATAAAGTAAAGTAAACCAATTTTCTATGTAAAACACAGAAAGGAGCAGCAACCAGACACAGACACAGCTCTTTATCTGCCAAAAAAATTCATATCCACTTACTGGAAATGTTTTATTACTTTCTGGCACGCCTTTTGGCCTTCATCAGTGAATGGAGTTTGCTCAGTTCAACCTTCAAGCTTACCGCTCTTTATGCATCGTCTGACTCACAGCTGAGAGGCTCAGTGAGGACCTCTGAGGTCAAACACCAGGTACATTTCAAGCACAAGAGTCTCTCAAGGCAGCACATGTGTAAATCAAAAATAATACATCAAAAACACAAAATCACAGTTCTAGCTTGACTCCGTCCTGTAGAGACATACTGTATGTTGTATATTTTCTGACCAAAACGGGAACGACATATTGAAGACAGATGAATTATACTGATATGAGTCCTACTTTATTGTGACAGCAATACTGACACAGGATGGAAATAATCAGCCAATACTTTAACGACATGTTGCCCATAGTAACAATGGTATCAGCATTATTTTGTGATATATAATATATTTCAAGACAATCATCTACTTTACATGATATCAACCGTTTAGCTAGAGAAAGATTACTTAAAAAATAACAGAAAAACCAATATGTTAAATAAAAATAGCAAAACTTCAAGTAGCTTAAAGTAAATTGATAAGCAGTTGCATGAGAGCTTATCATGATATATTTCTGTATTGATTATTTGTCCCACTTATAATATTGATATGTTTGTGGTGTAGATGCTCAGTCTGTGGTCACAGCTATTATGTTATGATTTGACCTATATTAAATCCACTGGGACGAATAAGTAAAACCAGTTATAAACTTGTATGTAATTGTGGAAACATGATTATAGGCTGTGTGAGGTATTATGGTGCTGACGCTGGATGAGAAACTTGAAATTGAGCACAGCGGGGAAGCCTAAGTCCTGGAGAACTGGTCTCCTTTTGCCGTCTTTTCCCTGTCATCTCTCTCTGCACCTCCTCCTGCTCTCCATCCTCCATCCTCCTCCTCCTTCTCTTTCCTCCCCTCCTCAAGGAGAGCAGTTCTGCTCTGCAACTCACTGTGCTATTTTTGGTCCTTTGTGCTACTTGCTGTTTAAAGACGCAGTTGCAGTTGTTGGTGCATCAAAGAAATAACACACAGCGTGCATCTGAGTGCATTTGTGTGTGTGTGGGTGTACGTGGAGGTCTGACTGTGCGTGTTTATCCCAAGTGACATGACTGATGGGGGATGGAGTGCACAAATATGGGTGGAGTGTGCAGGATGCTGACTGAAGGCCTTTTTAAGAGGGAGACAGTGTAGCTTAAACACACTCGCTGCTGATCTGCCGAAATGTCTCCTTAATCTTCAGTCCCTCAGTTCTTGAGTCTCTTACTTTTCCGTCATGTCTCACACTCACACACGCATCCATGTGGCTCCATGACGGCAACGATTGGGGATCAGATGCGTATTGGACAGCAGAGCCTTGGCAACAACACCATAACGCTGCCTTTCTATGGTGACATGGGCACTGCTTCTGTGTCACTGAGTCATACAGCTGCTAGCCGCTGTCAGCTGCTGCGCAAAATGTCAGGCCCCTAATTTAGAGTATTGTCTGTGTGAAAATAGCCACTGAAGAAATGCAGGAATGTCTCAGTAAGGGCTTAGACCCTCTCTCCCCTGAATGATGAATCTTGCTGAAAAAGTGTGGGTGCTAATCGTTAAGTATGTGATTAGACTAGATGACTCACACGGGGGGGAAAGCATGGGAGGAAAGTGAGACAGAGACAGAGGAGAGAGGTGCAGAGTCAAAAGAAGAGGGTTGGGAGAATAGAGAAAATAAGCTTGGGGTCCAGAGAGAGCGGAGATGTGTGAAGCGAGAGAGGAGACGGATGGGAAAGAACAAGAGAAGGAGAGCGCGGGGGATAAACAGCGGTTCATCTCAGTTTAGGGTTACACCTCAGCTCATTGTCCAGGTGCGCTGGTCTCAGGTGTCCTCTTCAAACTGCCGACCACTTGGCATCAGCGCGGTTACAGAGCAGCTCAGGCCCCCGAGCCTCTCTTCTGTCTTCCATCAGCCGGGCTCGGCGCTCAGTAAACAATCCGACGCTTCATTCTCCCACAGCTCTCTGAAGAATTCATCAAGGCAAAACGTGACACTGCTGATCTAATGAACGTGTCTTTAAAGCCTTACAAAAATGTTTACAACACAGGGATTTTATTTTTGGCTCACTTGGACGCTTTCTTCTAAATTTATCTCATCTCAGTTGAAGTTTTTTAAGGCGTGCCTGTGTGTGTGTTGTTTGTGTTTTAACCTGCTGAGTGTTGCTGTCAGTCGGGCCCACAGTGGTGAGTTAGTGAGTGAGTGAGTCTGTGTAACGTGGATAATCTGATTACCATGACCTCTTTAGAGTGATGTCACAGCATGTTTGTGGGTTGGCAGGTCATTGCCCCCGTGGTCATGCCTTACCTGTCACTCTGATCCTGGATCAGCCTCTACTTTCACAGAGCATAGGGCACCAGTCCTCCCCAATTGGATTAAAGCTAGTAGAAATGGTGGCAAGATTCAGAGGGCTCTTCATCACCTTAAAGACACAGTGTATTAACATAATATCAATACGTGAGTAGGGCTGCTACTAATGATTGTCATTATTGATTAATCTGCCGATTATTTTACAGATTAATCTAATAATCATATGGTCTTGTCAGAAAATGATGAAAAAAGTCCAAGTTGACATATTCAAGAAGCTTGTTTTGTCTGACCAGCAGTCCAAAACCCAAAGATAATTCTGTGTACTATGATATAAACATATGAAAACCAAAAAATATTCACATTCGAGAAGCAAGAACCAGTTCATTTCAGCATTTTTGCCTTTAAATTGACTTAAATGATTGATTAAGTATCAAAGCTGACTACTTGTTTTAGCACTGAGGCAAGATATTAATTTTGGTTACTATAATATCTTGATATTACTTAAATATTATCTGTTTGTGATCCAAAGAAAATTAAAGATCAGTAATGCAGCTTTTTAAAAATTTGATCTGATCTGCCATCATTACCTATTACTATCATTTTTTAACATTTACTTATATGTAAATACACTGTATATATATGTATGTCTTCTAAAAGCATCAGTAGTAGTATTACTATTACTAGTATTACTGACATTGAGATATTTGTTGAGAAAATATTGTAATGTTTGATTTTGTTGGCATTGCCCAGCCTTTTACTGTATATACATGTCAGTGATCACTTATAACTCAACTCTAATGAAGGTTCAAAACTTTTTATTCTTGAGTCAATAAGTGTGGATTCAGATTTATTTTGCAGAACTTTTGGACCACAAATAAAAGATAACATAATTAAAGTGCCATATTTGGTCTCGATAAGCAATTATACTAAGTATGTAACAATAAAATAAAAAACACACATTTGAGCTTAAAAGTTCATTCTTGACCTTGGGAACAGCAGTTTGACAAAATAATGTTCCCTCAAGCTCCACTCACTGTCCCACCTTTAACCACATGTCATGGTCTTCATCAGTGGATAGAGTTTGCTAAGTTGTCATGGAGTTGGATCAGTTGTCATTGCAACCTACCTAACCTAACCTACCGACCTAAAAATAGACGGTATGTTATATATACACATATTTATATAATCTAAATATAGACAAAGATTGTATTTGGCGTTAGATGTGAGATGCAGTTAAAAGCACCAGAAAAAGCTAGTAAGTGTACATTGAGTTATTTTGTCAAATAAAATTTTTACTATCACTGCCAGTAGAAGAGACAGAGTCATGGTTCTATAGAGGCTTTGAGTCAGCTGCAGTTACAGTAAAACAATACAGGTGAGCTGATCACCTGTCGCTAACTATAGCAACACACATATAATTTAACTGTGTGTCTCTGTGGACATTTATATACACAGAGTGTATATCTTACACCTGTTAGGTAAGATGTCTTAACACTTATTAAATGTGTGCAACATATGAATGTGAATATATATGGATGTTTTATGGTCCCAGATGAAGGTTTCTGTGCTGTTTAACTGTGAATGCAGAGGATAACAGACACTCACGATAAAGACAGAGCAAGGTTGACATTAGCTGCTGTTTTGACTGCTGTAGTTTCAAATTGAAGCCATGTTTACACAGTCAACAATCATCTGAATAGTGGAAGCCCTGTGTCTCCGAAGCAGGCTTGTCAAGTATGGTGTTAGCTCATAGAGTTTAAATTATAAAGCAAGAAAAGACAAATTAATTTACTGAAAGTACCATTTTTGGGGCTTAGATCTTGGTCTTTTTTTTATTTTGATTTAAACTACAACCACAATTGAGCTGCCATGATTAGTCAATAATTGATTAGTTGCCAACTATTTTGATAATCGATTTATCGTTGTGAGTCGTTTTTTAAAAAGAAAATGTCCCAATTCTCTGATTCTAGCTTCTCAAATGTAAATATGTTATGCTTTCTTTAGTCTTCTTTGATAGTAAACTAAATATCTTGGGGTTGTGGACAGTTGGTCGGGACAAAACAAGACATTCAGGTTGCATCTTGGGCTTTGGGAAACAGTTATTGTCATTTTCTGAAATTTTATAGACCGAAGGACTAATTGGTTAATCGAGAAAATAATCAACAGATTAATCAATAATGAAAATAATCATTAGTTGCAGCCCTAAACCTCAACATCAACAACAGCATTGCACATAAGTGCTGTAATAGCTACTTAACAGATTAACAAGGTGAGATATGGCATATAGTCGCTGTCATGGAAAAGCCTGCGTCTGGCTGTGTGTGTGAGAATATAAGAGTGAGTCTGATGAGGAAAGGATTAGAGTGGTGGCCAGTGCCGGCTGCTAATCCCTCAGAGAGACAGAGTGGTGGAGGGCGAGACTGTGACTAACTGGACTAGTGCGAGCTAGCAATAGGAGGATTCTGGGCACAAATAGAGAGGGAGAGACCGGTATCACACTAGAGTCTTTTAATTTGAGGTGTTCAAGTATTTCATGGACTGAATTTGACTCATATGAATGTATGATATGTATGGATATGGCGTCATTTTCATCATTTGCCTATTGATACAAGGCTGTAGGTTTGGCTTCAGAAATTGTGATTTCTTTTTATCATATTTTACATAATAATGGTAATGATGGTATTCAAATAAATAGAATTTGAAATGCTGTTTAAATTGCTTTATTATTATTGAATTAACTCAACTCAAACTCAAGTGTGTAATCCCATGAAAATAAGAATCGTGTTTTCGTTACGTTAGAATGAGCCCTTTATATCTACATAGGGAGTGGGTCCCCTTCCACAGAGGCCGCCATGTTGCGCCGCCATGTTTCTATAGTAGCCCAGTAGTAGAACAGACAGACCAAACACTGGTTCTAGAGAGGGCCTTTTGCATTTTTCGCAAGTTTCATGGCCACTGTATGCTTACTACTACATACTGCATGCTTGGAAGGGGAAGGTGAGGGGGGGTATATTTAGTTTGTTGCAATCTGCAACTTCACTGCTAGATACCACTAAATCCTACACACTGGTCCTTTAAAAGAGACCTGGAGTGGTTGCACCAGCTGTTTGTAAATTCAAATAGAGCCTCGTTTTATTGTATTATTAAGACTTATGGATCACTGAGTTATGACAGGTGAGGTTGTTGCTGTATTAACACCAGTAACTACCAGGTTAACTGTACCAAAAAAAGGTAACGTTAGCTTGCTAATATTACCAGTTTAGAGATATGGTTGACACATCTGACCTGACATTGTGATAACGTAATTTTATCTACTAAGTAGAGAATTACATAATGACAATGGGTTGCACCACACAAACTAGTTCTTATGTAGATATTAGTCGTTACTAAATATTTACACCCAGTAACTGCCAGGTGTAACTGTTACGAAACTACTGAAACCAACTTAAAAAGCTAATGTTAGCTTGCTAATATATTACCCGTTTAGACATATGGTCAACACTTCTGACAATTCAAAGTGTAACAACGTAATATACTGTAATTTGTTGCACCATACAAACTAGTTTATATGCAGAGATTCATTACTAAAGATTTACATCCAGTAACTGCAAGGTGTAATTATTACGTAGCTAACGGTCCAACTGAAAAAGCTAGCATTAGCTTATTAGTTACTGATATAGTATAAGAGATATACAGTTTAGTCTACTTGACAGATTTGACCTGGCACTTGGTCAAAATGCTGTTAAATAATGAGGTAAACTGGTAAGATTTTGTTACAAAAACAACACAATATACCTCAAATTACAAAATGTTACACTACATCAGACTAAAGTCAGCCTGGTTAGCATAATCAGATATTTCCTACTCACTCTAAACAGCATGACTTCTACTAACTATGACGCACATATATTTCTCCATTTATGCATATATAAATAAAACCAGGTCACACGAGCATTTACAAAGGATTTGCATTGAAGTTAAATATATAATTTGATCCTCTAAAACTGTTACAATGACTTCCGGTTTACATAGTTAGTGGCTTTTGATTGGATCCTGCTGCAGATGTCTTTACTAGCTAAGATGTTCCTTAAGTTTTAATGGTGCGATGCATTTTAAATGTATAGGTTTAATCACTATTAAATATATAAATCAGTAGTTTGAAACTAGCTAGCAGTTGGGAGGAATTTAGTAAGGACTTTGCAGACAAACTTAGAGATGGTTTTACGAATAGCTTGGTTGCATATTTACTTTTGCACTGTCATTTCCTGCCTTATCTTTGATTGTTGTCCAATTTAGGATATTATAATTACACAATGTCAAAAGTACAAATATAATATAGATTAATTTATTTTCCTGAAAAACTCACAATCAATGTTGCTGTACTTTTTTTTTTTTAGATCTGAGTAATGTCTGCAGATCTTCCTCTTTAGGCTACCACCAATGAAATGGTTAGGACGTCTACCTAAGAGGCAAAAGCCAGGGCAACATTTTTTATTATCTCTCATATGTCTCTTATCTGGATTTTGGCAGCTGGACAGTCAGAGGACACAACAGAGTTTTGTTAGTAAGAGATTTTTGTGAGTAAATCAAACAAATTGTATAAGTGTGAGGTGACATGCAGTCAGTGGAAACTACACCCTTGGATAACAGAATGATTACAGGAAAGGCTGTTTTTCAATTTCTGTGTTTTATCTGGCATATCTGCAAACTTGGTGCATGTGCAGTTAGTATGTAGGCCTGCCTGCGTATGGAGGTCGGACAGCAGGACATGCTGGCGCTAGGGCACATGTACACACACACACACACACACACACGTACACGCTGCAACAGAGCAACAATGACCCCATTCTCACACAGCAGCCCAAGACAGAGCGAGAGCAGGGCTCACAATGGCAGGAGTCACTGCAGGGGGGATGGTGGGCGAAGGATGGGAGATAGAGGCAGCGAGAGGCGACTGTAGGCCGTGAATGACAGAGCAGAGAGATGGATGGAAGCAAGGCAGGATGGGTAGAGGAGCAGTGGCTCTGGAGAAACCC
Organism: Thunnus maccoyii; assembly: GCF_910596095.1. Taxonomy (NCBI): domain Eukaryota; kingdom Metazoa; phylum Chordata; class Actinopteri; order Scombriformes; family Scombridae; genus Thunnus; species Thunnus maccoyii. The sequence continues at coordinate 20,209,481 of NC_056538.1, forward strand.
CTGGAGGCTCGGATGGGAAAGGGATTGGAGAGATGGATGGGGGGAGGAACAGGGAGAAGTATAAGGCCAGTTTGAGAGGAGGTCAAACCATTCTTCTTTCTCTTAGTGAGCCGGCTACAGATTAAGGCTAGCAGTCTTGATGGACTGTAGGCTACAGTTTTTCACTATCTGTGTGTGACTGTATGGCTCATTATACCAATACACTTCAAGTTCAAGTCAGATTTACAAATTATATAACAACTGCAGCCATGTGAAGACCAACACACGCAGGTTTTGTAATAGTTAACAAACTGAACATTATAATAAATCCACATTTACGGCATTTACATATAGTATAATGACAACTTGTGTCGTAGTAGAGGAAGCCTACGTAGCTTTTCCAAATCGTTTTGTGCTGGACATCAAGTCAGTTTACGTGCATTAATTACACTCATTTTATAAATATAGTGAAACAATTAATGGTAATTTATGAATTGCAGTGATATTGAGTGACCACAGAAATGTTTTGTTGGGTTTTTCAGTTTTTGTCCTCATTTGTGTTTTGCCTGGAGCTAATCTACCCCGAAACACTCTCTTATCAAACAGCTATCAGTGATGTTCTCAGTGATTAGTTGGTTTTGTATTGTTCTTATTTCTGCGGTATCTATTCAAACAAAGGAAGCACTGATCAGAGAATCGGCTGATACTGAGTATAGATCTAATAGCAGTGATCTTAATTTACTTAATTTAAAATCTGTAAGCTCTCTGTGATGAACTGAAGATAATTCCTCTATTTCTAAGTTAACATGAGACGTGAAGTACACATCAGTTCTTTACTATAAGTGTAGATGTTCATACATCTTTTTAAGCTTGTGCAAAACTTATTTGTGTTGTTGCAATGCATAAACCTCATCAACTTTTTCAAAAAAATGTGGGCATTTATTTTGCTTTCACTTGACAGACGAAGGTGCAGAGATGATGGTTAGAGAGAGGGGTATGACATGCAACAAAGGTCTGCAGCTGGAATCGAACTGCAGACGTTGCAGTCATGTGGCATGTAATAAAATGAATTTTGTCCATGCTGACAAATAGTGCAAAAAATCTCTGAATCTATAGTTTAATGCAAAAAGAAGTAAATCTTAGGTAATGTTAGCTAACAGTAGGGCTACAACTAACATTCTCATTATCATTTTCATGATCAATTAATCTGCTTGTTATTTTCTCGATTTTCTCAATTGTAAAATGCTATATGTTAAATGTTATCATTTCCATGAGTCAAAGGTTTTGTCTTTACATGTCTTATTTTATTTGACCAACCCAAAGATATTTGCTTTACTGTCATGTATGACAAAGAAAAGCATTAAATCATCACATCTGAGGAGCTGAAACCAGAAAATGTTTGATAGTGAAGCGATTATTTGATTATCAACACGGTTGCTGATGAATTTTCTGTTGATCGCCTAATTGATTAAATGACTAATCTTTGCAGCTCTAGCTAAAAGCAAATGTCACTGTCAACTCCTCTGATATCACACTAAAGGCCTAGCACTGCCTTCACGATAAAATACATCAGCAGTATCATACGTCAACACTCACCGCTGCAAATAAACAGAGAAGAACAGAAAACTGTGTTAAATGTTGATCGGTCACATTTACCTGATGTCTGATTTGTTTAATAATTTCAGAATCTCCAACTTAGACACCTCCTTTCATGTTAAGATTCAGTTTCTCCATGCAGTGCAACTACAATAAAGTTGATTTTTCAACTATGTCGAGCATCAGATGGTAGTAAAAATCAGGTTTTGGTGTCAGTATCTCACAATAAATGAGCAAGGACCTCATTCTGGTCTCATCATGCCGCTCTGACAGCTGCACCAGCAGGGAGAAAACCTGAGAGGACATAAGGGTCTCTAAGTGGAGTGAAGAGGCAGGTTGAGGGACTGTGGGAACATTTATACCACAAACCAAGTCCATGAAGGCCTCGACCAGTGTAAGAATACCAGAATGTGGATTGTTAGAGGGACTTTGGACTGTGCTCAGTGCTCTGGCACCGTGTGAACACAGCCACACTGTTAACAGATGTTTGTATCGCCTCGCTGACAGAAGGGAACGCTGCTGAGTTTCAGTCTGTCGCAGTGAGACTAAGAATACAGTGACACAATGAAACCAAACAGTGACACCAGTCAATGGCTGCACGAGTACAAATGAGTACACATACATGTACATACACACACACACACACACACACACACATACAACACACATCACAATTATTTTCTCCACTGGTCAATAAACAGTTGATTCAGAGCCAGTAACAGTAATGACTCCCTGCTGTCTTTACTGTATTGCAGCTCAAACTGCCTGTGGACCTGCCAAGCATACTGACACACATCCTCATGCTGTATGTTGTACATTATGAATTGCATAATGCAGCTGAGTAACAGATTTAGCTAGAAATTCACCACAATGAGGTTCAGGCTGAGTGTTCATTAAGATTTTTTGCCATATTTTGGTCTTGAAACAGTGTCTGTACACACATGCAGACACACTCACATAATAAAAATCACAATGCAGACATATACTGTCCAGCAGTCGAGTATAAATGTGTATTTGCATGAACACATAGGAGGTAGAAACACCTTATAGCTTCTAGTTTCTCTCAATATTTGTCTGTGAAACTGGCCCAGAGAGTATTTTATTTTACTCTTCAGTTGAGGCAGGCAAACAGTAGTGTAGTAAACGCCACGGGCAGTGTGTTTCCTCAACATCACCTCAAATTCACCTCAGCTCTTTAGTCAGAGTGTCTGAGAAGAAACGGTACAAGAGGTCGTCTGAAATTAAAGTCAAGAAGAGTAACTAGAGAGCAACAAGATTTGTTTCTTGTAATTTTCTCACTTAGTATCACTGCTTTTTAAATGTGACTTTGTGTTTCCTGCCACCACAGTAGTCAGTGATAAACACAGTAATGCCTGTCACATTTACATTGGCAGCTCCTGGGCTGTTGTATGTTTAGTGGCTGTTGACTCCGCTGTTAGAGGGGTCATTGTTGTTTGTCAGCAGCCTGGCACCGAGAGTGGGGAGTCAGGCCAAGCAGAGAAGGCGCTGGGTGTCCCCCGAGCCAAAGGTCCTTCACCCGCTTTCATAGTGGAGTCAAACGGAGGGCACTTCAGTCGGACAGTAGACTGCATGTATAGTGTGTATAGAGATGACGGACAATGGTAGAATGTAATGTTTTATTCACAGTTTACATTCACTTCTGGGGAAAATGACATGTAAACATGTTGTTCTCAGTGGTGGTTGTACTACACAACCTGCTGAGAGCTCAGCTCCACCCTCAACTCATAAATGATAAATGGATAAAAAACATAGGAAATTTACAACAATGTCAGTTATTATTATTATTATTACATCTTGTTCACTAACGCTGAGTCTATTTTTCATTGTGCTTGGTTTCCATACAGAGAATGACCACCTGCCAACTCTTTATATTTATATCATTATAAACAAGTGTAACACTGTGAGTCGTCATCTCTTCATAAAAGGACACAATCCTTGCTATTAATTTATTTACATTATAAACAAATTAATTTTTGGGCGTTCAAGAATTGTATTGCCAATTCTGATCATTGATTTATCTTTTCAGTTATTTTTCAAGCAGAAATCCCAAACATTCACTGGTTCCTGATGCTCAAATGAAATGATTTCCTGCTTTTATAAGATATTTAACTGAATATTTTTGACTGTTCAAATTAAATCCACCAAAATGATCAAGGCTTGAGGAGTTTTTTCACCTTTTTTTCACTTTTTCATACAACCGAATCTATTCCTGAGTCTGTTTTGTGCTCATAAAAACAGGTTTTGGCTCTGTGCGATTTGTCAAACGAAAGCTCAAATCTAAAAATTCCCACACTGTAAGTACTCTCTTTTTCACACCACACACACACACACACTCAATGCAAAAAGCACCAAGAAAAAGCCGCCTCATTTAATACCTCCATATCTTCTGAGAGAGAGGCTGCCTGGTCACACGTATCTGGCAGCTGCGTTTGTGTGGAGACAAAGTGAATGGCTGCAGGGTGAAACTGTGCCATTGCACGGCTCAGGATTAGAGCCCCCAATGTGGCCTGTGGTGGTACAAGAGGAGCCAAGGCGAGGTATCGATGACATGGGAGCATACTCACTACAACCTCCATATCAAAGCAGGAGGGGGGACGGGAAGAGACCCAGCGATTCACTCGCTCTGTCATGTGTCAGTTTTTCGCCTTAATTGAGTTTTGTTTATGTACTGAGATGATTTAAATGCAGCAGAGGAGACAGGTTAAAGTCCCATCTGTACCACTCTATTGTGGTTTTTAAATTTCAGGAGATTAAATGCTTTTAACTAAAATCAGCATTTTTAGAAGTGTCGTTAAACTCTAAAATCTACTGTCTGTGTTTGAATTATACACACTGTATTTAAAAAAAAAAAAAGACCCGTATTTAAGTTATGGTGGGATTTGAATGTGATTTTCTGTGTGTTTGGAGAGATGCTTTACATCTTCCTCTGCCTGAAATCTCATGAGAGACAAGAGAGGAGACGTGTGAAAGCCAAAGAAAAATGGAGAGACCTATTGAGATACAAAGACATCTGGTATGTGCTGCCAGGAAAATGACAAAAGCTCTCCCTCCAGTCATCTCTCTTTACCTCTGGAAGCTCGCATCTTTTCATCCTCTCATTATTTCCCTCTTTCTGCTAGTGCCTGTCCCTTTCCTGCCCCATCTCTCTCCGTCTCCGTTTCTTGTCTTTTTCTCCTCCTCCTCCTCCCTTTTTCAGCTGCTTCTTCCCAAAAATTTCACTCTCTCCTCTCTTGCCCTCATTTCTGCAGCTCTCTTCCCTCTTGTCATTTTCTTGCCTCTTTCTCCCCCTCTCTCATCTTCTGTCTCCCCTCCCCCATTCCTCATCCTCAAACTGCCAGCCAGTTTGGCCTCCTCATCTTCTTACCCCCCCCCTCACCACCACCTCCACCACCACCACCACCTCCCTCATTATATACACACAATCTACCTCTCAGTTACTCTCTGTTTTTTGACTCCCTCCACCCTCGTGCTGCATCTCTTCTTCCATTTCTTCTCCCCGGTGTGTTGTGATCGTAGCCAGGCTGGCGACAGCTGCAACAGCAGACAGTCAGGCAGTGGCACCAGGGCAGGGGGGGGGGATGATGATGATGATGGGGGGGTGAAGAGGGGATGGGAAGATGAAGAGACAGCTATAAGGCGGTGGAGTGGCGGGGCTGGTTACTTTTTTTTTTTTTGGCTCTGATCTTTGCCGAAGTAGAAACAGAGACGGAGACGCCGGGGGCCTGCAGGGCGGGGGAGTGGCTGCTCAGCATCCCTCGGGCCCGCATCTCGTCTGTGTTGATGCGCCGTCGGCTCGCTGCCATGTCAGTCAAGTTGCTGTATTTGTCTCCCTGTGTGCGTGCGCTGTTACACACCAGCAGAGACAGACAGCTGGGACCAGCACACCAGCAGCTCTGTGTGTGTGTGTGTGTGTGTAGCAGAACGAGGAAGGTGGAGGAAGGTGTGGAGAGTTAGAGGGAGGGGTCAGAGGAGTTTGTTTGGGGGGGTGGTGGGGGGTTGCTGGAATGTTGGACCTGATTTGCTGACTTGGCGCCACGGCAACAGCTGTTCCACCCTGCAGGCTACACCTGTTCCTGTATGAAGAGGAGGAGGAGGGTGAAAAAGGCGAAAGGGAAGAAGAATGGGTTGCAGGGAGAAAGAAACACAATTCCTGCCAAAAATGTACCTGTATTTATGGTGTGAAAATATGTGGCTGCATACAAGGAGATAATCAGTCAGTCTGAGCGTCATGTATTTGACACACCAGCTGGCAGAACTGTAATATCAGTAAATTTGAATTTTTTACATGATGTAAATGTTCACATAAAAATGCAGCACTGTCAGCTCCTCTTGAATTTGTTATCAGCATGACAGCACATCCGAAGTGATGTACAACCAAACTTAAAAAGGCTCTTCACACCCACACAGGTGCTTTTAATGACCAGCTGATGGCTGATTAGACATTAGGTGTAAGTTGTCCTGGAAAAAAGGACGTGGTGTCATGTTTCTGATCACGAACTATAAACAGTGCACGAGAGCGACACTACACTACTAGTTTATAGTCTGGTTGTGTGATGATGTGCTGATAATGGTGATGAAACACACTCTGACGTATGAATGTGCACCGAAACAGGAAACAAAGGCTTGAATTTGTCTGTCGTGTGGGCGTCAGTAGAAGTGAATGGAAAACGGAGCGAATATTTGTAGGAACGAATGTGTAATGTGACCATACCTTAACACGTGCAGCAAAACTAACAGCGAGCGAGATGTCAATCAAGCTCAGACTGTACAAGCAGTCCAACATAAGAGTGTGTGTGTGGAAGCTTTACCTGTTTGATTTAATTCTTAATCATGATAATTGTCGAATATTTTGTAGATGCTCTCACACCAACAAGGAATTTAAACTGAAAATTAAGAGAAGAAAAAAAAGACAAAAGGTTTCTCATGAGAGTTTTCTTCTCTGAGACGCCTCCTCTTCTTTCCCAGCGTTATAGTCCTAGTCTGTGACCTCTGCCCTTGTTACCATAACAACAAGTTAATGACACAGCACATTGAATTGAGCCTTTGCCAGAATAACACAAGCAATGTAAGTTAACTGGTTTATCTTTGTTTTGTGTCCCTCGCTGCTCATGATAACGGTTTAGACTCATTTGTTGAGGTCATACACGGAAGATTTGCATTTGTGAAGTTCCTCGTCTCTCAGAAACAAGCACTCTTCATATCTTCAGGGAGTCTTCATCATCAGCTTCAGGCCAACAAACACACTTTAGGTTTTATCTGTAGCACTGTTACAGCGGTGTAACCTCAGTAAAAGACAAACTTAATGTACTGATGTCTGACTTTGAGTTGTTTTTTTTTAAATTTATTTTTATTTTTTGTGCACTTACTGTTAAGAGGTCACTGTAAGATGAGACAGACTTTGGTTTATAGCTGGCCAGAGTGGAAATCAGGGAAGGCCAGTTTCACCACTTTATTCACCAGTTAAAATACAGAGATCAAATAAAACTTTTTTTTTCAGTTCAACCAAAACACACACACACACACACCTGTGGAGACTGTGAAAATGCAAATTTTCACTCAGATGGAATACTTAATTGCTGCACACAGAAATGAAAGAGGAGAAAGGAAACAAAGCAGCGCCGGAAAAAATGAATGAAAGTAAAGTAGTTTCAAGCTCTGACACGCTGCATCACCTGCAGCTCTCAGATCAGCTGATCACAAGTCCAAATCTCTCAGCTGACTGCTCAGATGACCACGCCCAAAGCTCTGGCAGCTGATTGCTCGCTCTCACATGAAATTGTTTATTTAAGGTGGGGCACCACAGAAAGACAATGGATGGATGGGTTAATGTTATTTTGTAGTGCTCTTGTAGTAATAATCAACCACAAAAAACTACAAAACATGTCTGTTACACATTTTACCTTTGTTGCAGTGTACAAAAATGAGAAATGTAATAATAAATTTAGCAGCTCTTTTCTCAAAACAGCATACTGTGTGTAACAGGCGTATTTTTGATGTTTTGTGGATATAACTGTAGACAACAAATCTGGCATGGTGCCAAACATTAGCTGGTTTCAGCTTCTCATATGTGATAGTTTAATGCTTTTCTTTGTCAAACATGATAGAAACTGAATATCTTTGAGTTTTGGGCTGCTGGTCGAATGAAACAAGACATATAAAGACGTCACCTTGGACTCTGGGAAGTTATAACAGATTTTTCACTGTTTTCTGACAGTCTAAAGAAAAAATGACTAATCAGTCAGTTGAGAAAATCATCACCAGATTAATCGATAATTATTTTTGTTAAGATTCTGTTTCTGTACACAAATCTGCACATTTTAAAGAAAAAACTATATAAATTTGGGTGTAAAAGTTGAATTTGTGACCTTCATGTAGAGTTCTGTTTTGATTATTGATTCATTTATTTGATCATGAACCAGAAAGTCATTGCATTCTTGCATTCTTCATCACTGCCCAGCTCCACCTCACAGTTTTTCTTTGTTCTGTTACTAATGTTTAATCTTTCTTTAAATGGGGATTTTTTGTGAGTTAGCCTCCACGTCAGTGCTTCAGCACGTTCTCTTCTGTAAGAAAATGGGAGTTTTGAGCTTCCAGATTAAAACCACAGACCGAACATAACTGCACTGTTTGTTTAAGGTGTAATGAACTTTGATTTAAGTGGCTCTGTCATAAATACCATCGCTCAGAAGACCTAAAACCTCAGAAGCCTTTGATTGCATTCCTCTCTGGTTGCAAGAGGCTAATGTGTCACCTGTGCTTAATGCACTGACTAACCACTCTGGAGGATCATTAGTCAGGTAAAAGCCTTGCTGGTTAGTTTTCAGTCGGTGTTTAAACAGTGACTCAACGCTCAGCCGGGGTCAGGGTCCGAGGATGGAGGAATGAGGAGTTTAAAGGTTAAATCAACACTTAATCAGATGGGGGAGAAAAGTGCTGCTGCACTGTTCTAATGTGGGACAAAAGTTTGACTCTGGACACATCCAGAGGTGTTTTTGACAGATGATCAAGTCATGTCAGTTGTATTTGTGTAGCCCATTATCACAAGTCAAGATTTTACTCTGCAGTCAACCAGTAAACGTAATCATGCTTTGGGAGAAAGGCTCCAGGATGTTGTTTGCATTGACATCATTTCATCAGGGACTTCACTGCTACAACAAGCACAAGATCACTTTACAATACCATTAACGGATGAAGCGCTTCACTTATAAATGTTCTACAATGGCGTCATTTGATATTGATTGAATTTTTTTGCCATCAATTTTATTTTGGTCCAGAGTGAAATATTTCGACAACTATTGGATAAATTGCCATGAACTTTGCTACAGACTAAAGGCCTTTTTTTCACAGTAGGAAAAGCACAGTTGTAAATAATTCAGATTCAGATTCAACTTTATTTATCCCAGAAGGACAATTCAGTTTCACAGCTTACCTAGTTCACATAAATAAAATAAATACAACTCGGTCTAGCAGCAGCATTCAAACATACACATCAATATGAAATGAATGATGTCTGAATCCCATTTAGCTGCTTCAGTTTCAGTGTCCTGGTATTGTGCATGCTGAGTCACTGTCGCACTGTCATGACTCATCATTAATGTATTAGTTACACCTGTGCTTTTCCCAGTGAGTCAAGTCAAAATGTCTGTTGGGAAAAAAAGGTCTGTTATATTCCTCTCAACATAAAGTCTTATTTGTACATAATTATATCTGTAAAAAAAAGGCTTTTCATCTAGGTCAATATTTCACTTTGTGTTTAGTGCTAATTAGCAAATGTTAGCATGCTGAAACACTAAACAAAGATGTTGAACATACATTAGCTGCTTAACATGATCACTGTGAGCTGGTCAGCATGATAACCACTGCTATTTTACATTTACTTTACTGTGACTGCTGAAGACAAACTTTAGAACTGCAATTTTATCCATTTTCCATTTATTATTATTATTATTTTTTTTTACATTGAGCAGCATACACAGCCTTTCAGAGCTGTTAGCGTGGCTGCAGACTCTTGTTAATCTGCTAGTTTGCATTTATACAGTGGGTCCCTATAGGTTGTAAGTATCACACAGGTCATTAAGAAAAAACAAATGACCTATATGGGCTTTGCATGGCAATCCTTACACGATAAGCACATAGTAAAAAATGGGTCACCTCGGTTTGTCATTCTCAAATGAAGCCTGGAAAAGTTAAACATTTGAGCAGGCCAATAAAGAGCAGTGGAGCAGCAATTTGTTTTCTTATTTAAAGGTAAATGTATCACATAACTAATCATATTACATCAAACTACTCTCACAGTATACTGTGTGAATCTGTGTGATTGATCAATAATATATCCAGCCTTGTGATGATTCCCATAATGCTTGTTGCCATGGTAAACTTTGTAGTAACCAGGGAGTTTGTCAGCAGTCCTTCATATAGACTATTTTGAGTTAACATTTCCAACAGCGGTGGCGTTGCGTTGTGTAAAAGCCACAGTATCCTTGAGGACATTTTTTTTTTTCCTCCACTGTGATAAAATATGCTGTGATGCTTCCCGCGCCCTCGCGGGTGTTATTTGTGTATCGCTACACTTGAGGTTTCTGTGCTGCCAGCTGAGCACAAACACACTGATCTTTGTGTTTGACGTATGGATGAAAGGCTGGCGGTAGTGAAAACCTGTGACGGGATGAATGAATATGCGCAGGTGGCGTTAAGGAGCTGCACAGAGACATTCTGGAGGTGTGAAAGTAACACGACGACATTATAATTACGTCAGGGGAACAGAGCCAGAGTGGGAGCAGGTGGAAGTGCTGCTCTGCTCACACGTTTAGTATCTGTAAACACGTCTTTCCTTCTCGCTCTGTCTGTGTCTCCATCAGCCTCTCCCTTTTCTTTCCTCTCTGTTTCCACCCCGCCCTCCACCCACAGGCCTGATGTCCTTTACCCCGCGAGGATGTGCTTCATGTATGTACTTTGTTGCAGGCAGCGCTCACAAAACAAACCAGGAAAGGTGGACAGTGAGGAGGACACACCCATCTGAGCATGCAAACACATCCCGATCTCTCGTTCTTTTTGTCTGGCTACGTCTTCTGCTTTTCAGAGACACAGAAAGAAAGAGAGTTAGCCCTGAGGAGACAGCTGTCCCTCACAGAGACGACGGTATCAGAATAGAAAAGACGGCTGGAGGATGAGGCTGGCTTATTATCACTCTCAGCAACCCGCACTTATTCACCGTCCCTCACACTTGTTAGGAGATGAGACTTCTCACAAATACACACACAGCCACATTAGCTATAGACAGTGGTTGAAAGTATATTTACTCTACTACAATTTTGAGGTACTTGTACTTCAGTGGACTATTTACATTTTCTGCTACTTCATTCTTCTACTCCACTACAATTTAGGGGAAAATAGTTAAGGTTTTACTTCACTATCTGATATGATATGATAGCTGTAGTTAGTAGCTACTTTGCAGATTAAGAACATGTGATTAGTTTATGAAATATGATGCATTTTTGTAGATTAAACTCCCAACAGAATGAAAAATCAAGCTGCAATTAACAATTATTTTCCTTTATTTTCTTCTAATCTGCCGATTATTTTCTCAATTTATTGTTAGGTTCTTAAGCTGTGTCAGAAAACAGTGGAAAAATGACAAATCATAATTTTCCAGAGCCCATGTTGAAGTATTCAAACTGCTAGTTTTGTCTGACATTCAGATTTCCAGATAAGAGATTCAAAAAAGTGGATTTTCTCATTTCTGGGCGATTAATTTTCAGTCTTTTGACTAATCAATTAATTAATTAATACCACTGTTGAACTATTTTCACTCATCTGCAGATTATTTTCTCTATTGATCGTTTTGTCTTTATAATGTCAGAAAATAGTAAAAATGCCGCAAAGTGACAATCTCACATTCCTCATTTTATCCAACCAACAGGCCAAAAACTGAAGATATTCAGTTTACTGTCATACATGACAAAGAAAAACAGCAAATCTTTACATTTTATAAGCTGGAAACTGCAAATGTTCAGCATCTTTACTTGAAAGATTACTGAAACAGTTATTCACTTATCAAAATAGTAGCAGATTAATTTCATGTCGCTTGACTAATTGATTACTCAACCAAGTGTTCTAATATAAAGTAGTTGAATGCTTCACCTTGACCAACTGAACTGTAACACTGAAATGCTGCTCGCACAGTGATGAATCATAATCTGATAGTATAATCTATGATAATAAAGCAATCTGATAGAGGCCTACTGCAAGTAACATTGTGAATGCAGTAGACTGCATGACTTTAAGTATTTTATAGTGAGGTTTTGCTACTTGTACTTACTGTAAGTAAAGGATCTGAGTACTTCTTTCATCCTGCTTATGGAAATCTATCAATAGACAGGCCTGAGATCGATTCTTTATCACTGAAACTGGTCTCCTAGCGAGCTTGTGGACAGAGCAGAGCTCAGAGAGGCACACCTTTATCATGTGAAAGCTTGTGTGTGTGTGTGTGTGTGTGTGTGTGTGTGTGTGTGTGTGTGTGTGTGTGTGTGTGCGCGGGAGTGCATGTGTGTGTAAACAAAGACGCCGCTGTGTGTGTGCGTAGCTCTGCTCCGCCACCCTTTGCATACGCCTGTAGATAAGTGAGAGAGAGAGAAAGCAACCCCCACCTGGCTCCCAGTGCCTGTGAACTGTGTACACTCCAAATATTTCCATAGCCAGCCCGCACACGGAAATGAAGGAGGAAGTCGTACATGGTATATGAAAGAGAGACAGAGAAAGAGAAGAGGCAGAGAGAGGAGACATTAACATTAACACGGATATGTCTTAAATGACCGTCACTGTATGGAAATCATAAAACACACACACACACACACACACACACACACACACACACTGCAGACAGCTGGACCAGAGGTGATATTTACGCCCTATAGCTGAAACCTAAACAGCACACTGGTCCGACCACAACTGTACTGTAAACATGACTCTATAAGCCAACATGCACAGTATTTATACAGTATTTTACTCTTGGAAACACCAATATTAAATCCTAACCTAATCCTCTTTAATCAACACCAACACAGCACTTTCACTGGATTCACATCTGTACTCGTTAAACCTGTTAATGTTAATAACACACTCCTAAATATAACCCCAGCTAAAACTGTGTTATTTGCAATCATATTATTCATCATACAGCTTAGTTATACAATATAAATGAGTAAGATAAACCAAAATGTAACGCGTGCAGTATCTAGGGTTACAGAAACAACATATTTTGAAAATTATGTCAAACAATTCAAATTTTTAAACATTTTGTATAAAAATGTCATCTGTCTTGTTCATTAAATGTGTTTAATTGTTGATGTTTGTGTGATTGTTTGAGGTTTTTATGATAAACTGCAGTTTACAGTCAAATTATAGGATTTAACTGTAATAATTTATGATTCGTGAGTTTCTGTAGCTTCTCTCGTTGTTGTTCGACCTCTTGTCAGAAAGCAGTATTTAAAAGTGTGTCTCTTTTAACACAAACTCTCCTCCTCCTCCTCCTTTTCCTCAGTCCTTATTCTGGAGCCAGTGGAGCGGGACGACCTGAGCGGTAAAACCCTGAAGATAACAGACTTCGGCCTGGCCAGAGAGTGGCACCAGACCACCAAGATGAGCGCCGCGGGCACCTACGCCTGGATGGCCCCAGAAGTCATCAAGCTGTCCCTCTTCTCCAAGAGCAGCGACGTGTGGAGGTACAGTACCGTACTCGGACTGTAAAGAAACTTCCTCAGGCTCGAGGTCGAGGGAGACTAACGAGTCGCAGAGTGTAGTCGAGATTTTGTTCATACGTATTGTAATAAAATATGTCTAAAATTAAGAACATTTAAACCGTTTTTCTTCCTTGTTGCCTTCAATGATAAAGTTAGGCTAATAAAACAGAAGTCACAGCTTTCAGCATCCTTTGTTTTCAGTGAAGTTTATCATAAAATATTTAGATCTTGTGGCCTTCATCAGCGGATTACTGCGCTGTCATGGAAATGATTAAGTTGTTATCATGAAGTACAGAACATCAGTCACGTGATTAAAAGTAGTTTTATGTGGGACGAGATCGTAACTCCTGTCTCTGTTCATGGATGGTTCACATGTGACAAACACGTTGCACATATTTTAAAGTGGCCGTCAGTTTTCGTATTGATTTCAGAAGTCTGTTACTTGTTTTTAAAGCCTCGCTCTGGCTGACTCATCTGACGTGCTTACAGGACAAAAACCTTTAGTGAGGCAGCTTTTAGTGTTGATGCTCTGTACTGTTGGAAGAGTCTGCCTGAAGATCTGAGAGCAGCTCAATATGTTGATACATATATGGTTAAACATGAACTTAAATCTCACCACTTTAACTTGGCTGTGTTTTATTGCCATTACATACTGTGTTTTATTTATTCATTTTATTGTATTCACATTATAAATTGTCTTATTTCCTTTTCTCTTATTTGATTTGTCATTGTCTTTTATCTATTTTATCTAGTTTCTGTTTCATTTAATCTATTTTATTTGTTAGTATTACATTTCCATCATTTTTATCTCTTGTGTGTCTTATTATCAGCTCGTCAGTCATTTTAAAAGCACATTGAATCGAACAAACCTGTACGAAAGGTGCTCCACAACTAAAGCTTGATTGACTGATTGACTGAAGATAAAAACAGAGCATAATTATATGTTGTTTTTCCCTCGTCTGTCTTCTCTCTGTGTCTCTCATTACAGTTTCGGTGTGTTACTGTGGGAGCTGCTCACCGGCGAGGTTCCCTACAGAGAGATAGACGCACTGGCAGTAGCGTACGGTGTTGCCATGAACAAGCTAACACTCCCCATCCCTTCAACCTGCCCCGAACCTTTTGCTCAGCTGCTGGGAGGTAAGCACACAATTATCACATCCAATTATCTATACTTCAGTCTTCATAGAGAACAATATAATTGTCACAACTTGTCAAGAACAAGAACACAGTGAAATAAGCTTTTTTTGTTTTTTCATTGGTTCCTCCTACTTATGTCACTCGCTCGTGTTTGGCAAGTAAACTTTTGTTCATCCTTGTGCTTTTCCTTATAGGATTGTACTGTACATCAGTCATCAGATATGACCTTAAACATGTCAGTGAAGATACAAAAACACACTTTGAAAAAGGCCCTTCGGGTGTTTAGATACAGCAGGTTTGAGATGTTGTAACCGTTTTGAATTTTTGAGGTTACGGTCGATGATTTTAAAACATTTTTATGCTGCAGCTGGGAGCTGAGACTCACACTAAGAGTTAAAATGGATGAAGACTGTCTGAACAGTTTCCTTAAGTTGCTTTTTATATATCCTCGAGCTCCCCCTGGGACACATTTCTCCTTTTCACCTTGCAAATAATCCTGGCACCACTCTATTCGCGGTGGTAGCGTATTAACCGCCTCTTGTTTCACTCTTCAGGTCATCTCCTTTTAAACACACCTGCCTTATATCCAAAGAGCCTTAATGTGCTTATTCCCAAGCTGTTTTTTTTGATGCGTACGGTTAAGCTCCAGGCCAGAGGGAGCTGTTTCTCAAACTGTCAGCCCAGCAGCAAACTTCAGCCACCTCCCTCCCACTCTGCTTCTAAAGCTCTTTTCCTCCTCATCCCCCTCTCAGTCCACTTCATCTTATCCATGTTCATCCGTTAATCTCTCCTTTGTCATGCCTTGCTGCTCTCTACACTCTGTTTACTCCTGTCATCATCTCACCTTCATCTTCATCTCTCTCTGCAACTGCACATACACTCAACATACTCTTAATGCTAACTTATATTATCTAATAAATAAACAAACATTACCTGGTAGGAAAAATGTTTTTAGGCTGTGAAACGACACTCTGTCTGCACTCTTATAATGTTTTACTGTGTTGATCAAGACTTACAGTAGATGTTGGATAGACGGTACTGATCAGTCTGTGCTCAGCATGTAAACCGTAGGTGTGCATCATGTTTCTGCAACACTGTCACTCGGGGTTTGGCTCATGATTGTTGCCATATGCTGTGCCGTCTTGCTCTCTTCCTCTTCCCCTGTTTCCTCTCCTACTGCCAAAAAAAAAAAAAAAAAATCAGACCATCAATTCATGGTTCAGTCGTCTTTATTTTATATTGAGAAACCAGTCATTCATTTTATTATTTACATTGAGTTTTTCCTACCGTGACATGTAACAACACATCATCGAGCCACACTGTTGCACTGGGTAATATGTTCCTTAGTTACGATGAACATGGGCACTGTTGTTTATTTCAAGTGGATCCTAGATGCCATAAATGCCAAATGTGTATTAATCCGCCGCTGAAAATAGTCCCCAACAAATGCACTATTAACTCCTGTTTGAGTAAAGTACCCAGCTGTTTTAGGAAAGTATGTATTTGTGATGTGTTTTTTAAAGATTTAGATGCTCAGTAAGAACCGGTGGACTTTGTGCTAATGAGATACTTGCAAGGTATATAAGGAAAGTTTTTATTTTGTTTTCTTTTTCTTTTCTTTTTTCTGGTAATGCTTTATTTTACAGCTCCTTAATTTTTCTGAAAAGAACAGTGTAATTTGGTATTAATTATAGGGAAATGACTCATTTCTTTAAAACAAAAGCTCAGTTTAAACTCAGTTAAATATTCAACTGAACCTCGTTGTTAATATATGTTGAATAGTTGCCTGCAGACATCAGCTGACCTGCTGTGTACCGACTAAAAGAATCTCCAGGTTATAATAGCAGTTAACGGGAGTGTACCAGTTGAACACCTATTATTTACAGGAAGGGACCTAAATTATTAAGTAAATATTTTGAAATTAAGGACCTGTAAAATAAAACATTACATTTTTTTTCATGTCATTTGTTGACAATAAGAAAAACGCCTTATCCTTTGAGCAAGAGGGACCTGGTCTGTCAGCTGAAACTGTACAATATACAAGGAGTACGTCTTTGAATGCAGCTTAATGTGAGCCATAAAACTTGGAAACCGGCACGCGCTATATATCTGGATAATATAACAGAAGCCACAGCAGGAGAGAAGAAGCTTGTCTTATAAATAAAAACACAGCTATAGTGAAGTCAGATGTTCCAGGAAAAAGCTTCTTTTGTTGCACAACAACAAAAAAATATACATTTCATCACCAACACTTTACTTAAAGCACCTTTATTCAGCATTTATAAGCAGATATAAGGACATTTACAAGTGTCTATTAATGTACAGTATGTGTCAACAATTATAACTTCTCCTTTGAAGACATATTTTATATCATTACAACTGTGTTTTACTATATTATTATTAATTACCTGTTTATACACCAGCTTCACATATGGTTGCCTATAGGAGGAGTTATAGTTGTTGACAAATACAATAATAAACACTTATATCTGCTTACAACCACATTATATTATATAAACTGTGATAAAACTGTAAAATATGTGATATAAATGAGAAATAGGGGAACTTAAAATAAAGAAATGGAGCTGAACTCCATCATATGTACTACACATACTATAGTAGTAGTATAACCTCTAGCTGGCTATATAAATCATAATACATAACACTATCATGTTTCTGTAATTCAAAAAGTCACTTGAGCGTCTTTAACTCTCGTCTCTTCTCCCTCAGAGTGCTGGAGCCCAAACCCCCACAGCAGGCCCTCGTTCACCAGCATCCTGAGGCGACTGCTGGCCATTGAGCAGTCGGCCATGTTCCAGATGCCCCTGGAGTCTTTCCACTCCTTACAAGAGGACTGGAGGCTGGAGATCCAGCAGATGTTTGACGAGCTGCGGGCCAAAGAAAAGGTGAGAACTCAGAAAACATGTTCACAGATGCTGGTGAGGTTACTTTTTCTCTGGAGAGGCATCACATAGTTAGATTGAATGTTACACATATCTATTATATTTTACAGTTTTTGGCCAGTAAAAGACTTCAACTTAATAAAATGTTCGGTTTCAGTCTACAGAATATTTATTTTTGGAGTTAAAAGAAGTGTTAAGAAGATGGTAGATGTAATTCTCAGGACTTTCATCTGTGTTTCAGCAGAGGTTTTTTTTGCTTTTAGGGGAAAAAGTGACATTTCTTATAGATGGTAGGAGGGATCTCACCATGTCACATCTATCTGAGGTGTTTCTGCAAATTGGAATTACCTTAGCAACAAGCCTTTTTTCCCAAAGAGGTGTTAGGAGAGGTGCTGCTACGTTAACAACCTCTCTTCTTCCTCTCTGCAGGAGCTGAGATCTTGGGAGGAGGCGTTGGCCCGAGCAGCCGAGGAGCAGAGGGAGCAGGAGGAGCAGCTGAGGAGGAGGGAGCAGGAGCTGGCGGAGAGAGAGATCGACATCGTGGAGCGAGAGCTGAACATCATCATCCACCAGATGTACCAGGAGAAACCCAGCGTCAAGAAAAGAAAGGGCCACTTCAAGAAGAGCAGACTGCTTAAGCTGGGCAGAGACAGCAACTGCATCAGTCTGCCCTCTGGTGGGTGAAAGAAACAACTGCAGTCATTTTGTTTTAATCATGAATCAGCTGCACAAAACTGGTCGAGCTCCCAGTTTAAAGCCATTTGTTGCGACATTGTGTTTTTTCCAGTCTGGAAATTTAGGACTTTGACTGCTCTAAGAGATGAGACAACAGTAAATAAGTCAAGTGTTGTTGACAAGTTGGTGATATAATAAAATAATTGTAGCTTAATGTATGGTCATCCTCACCTCAAAATGTCAAAAGTACATAAGAATTAGCATCAAAATGTACTTACAGTATTAAAGTAAAAGTACTCATTTCGTCCCTCTGACTGATATATTATTATATATGACATCATTAGATTATTAATACTGAAGCATCAGTATGTAAGCAGCATGTTACTGTCGTAGCTGCTGGAGGTGAAGCTAGTTTGAACTTCTTTATATACAGTTTGCTAGTTTAATCCAGTGGTTCCCAACTTAGGGATGGGGCCCCTCCAAAGGGTCAGCAGATAAATCTGAGGGGTCGTGAGATGATTAATGGGAGAGGAAAGAAGAAAAAACAAAGTTCTGATCTGATCTGAAATCTGTTTTCAGTTTTGGACTTTTTCTCTAATCTTTGGTAAAATATTGGATCATTTGAACATTTATTGAAATGAAACCATGTGAGAAGTTTAGAGGGAAAAATCACTATTTGATGGAGCTGTTAACAACTCATAGACATCTGAAATGTGACCCCAACTACACACTGCTTTTTGTAAGACATCAAAAGCCAAAGACGTTGGAAACCACTGTTTACATCTTTAACAATGTGTTGTATTTTAAAAGCTCGTTATATTATCCATTATGTCAAATCTTCATCTGAAAAGTAACTAGCTGTTAAATAAATGTAGCGGAGTACAAAGTACAATATTTCCCCCTGAAATGTGGTGGAGTGGAAGTATAAAGTAGTATAAAATAGAAACACTCAAGTAAAGTAAAAGTACTTCAAAATTGTACTTAAGTACAGTACTTGAGTAAATGTTCTAAGTTATTTTCCACCACTGCAAGACACACTATTTTATTAAAACCACAAACACATTTTAGAAATACTGTGTATTTCTGAAGTTCTTTTACTTGATAAATGACATGAACTATTTTTTGCTCGTCAGCCTACTGATTAATAGACTAATTGTTTCGGACTAGTTTCTTAATCTCCAGAAATGTATATAGGAAATTTACTGTATATGTTATGTTGGTGTTTATATTTTATATCTGTTTATTCTCTAACATATCATGCATTGTATATTAGAGAGAAGCGCCTTTCCTGAAGTTATGGAAATTCTTGACCAGTGATAAATGATTTCTGTAGAAACTCTGGCACATTTTCTCTCTTCTTCTCTCCTGCAGGCTTCGAGCATAAGATCACAGTTCAGGCATCTCCCAGCGTGGACAAGAGGAAGACCCAGGGGAGCGAGAGCACCACCCCGCCCGCCAGCCCGGGGGTCATCCCCCGCCTCAGAGCCATCAGATGTGAGTGCAAACAATCAAAAAGTCAAAGTGAGGAGATACAGCAGGAATGTAACATGGATTTCTTAATACTTATATATTGTTTGTTCTGTCTGACAGTGACACCGAGTGATGGCAGTAAGACGTGGGGTCGCAGCGCTGTGTGCAAGAAGGAAGACCTGTCAGCCAGCAAGAAGAAAGGACGCACCTGGGGACCGAGCTCCACCCACCAGAGAGAGAGAGTCGGTGGGGAGGAGAAGTATGTGCACAGTTTGTTGATCTACCAGTTATGGATGTAAAATTAATTTTAACTGATAAAAGCAAGTGAGAACTAGTGATTGACAGTATTCTTTGGCTGGAAAATTTTACCTACTAGTATTAAACCTGTAGATTATTTTGTGAGATGTTACAGAAATGATTCAGGGGAAATAATGACAGAATCTTCTCAAGATAAACTGGAATAGTCATTAAGTTAAATTATACTTTTGGCATTTGACCCACTCTCACTCTTGGGGTTTAGCATACTTCACCGGCCCAAAGTTACGCTGTTGACATTTAACATTTAACATTTAAAAAACAGACACAAACTTTAAGTGTTTTGATACAGAATCTATTTGTCTGTTTCATTTGCTGATCAGCTAATTTATAGCAGGTGTGATTTCCAACATTTGTTGTTAGAAATCCACCCACATCAGAAAGTAAATATAAAAGAGAGAAAGAAAGATAGATCTATCTACATCTCAATGTATATAGATTTTAATCAGTTATTTCTGACAATATGGTAGTATGTTCTAAAAGGAAGTTAAATATCACAAAACACAATGTACCCGATAAAACTGCAGTAACAAAAACTGGATCATGGGGCTCGTTTTCTGTTCACCCGCTGAGATAACTGTTATCACAGGCAAGGAAAAACTCCCTTTTCTCTCATATTTTTGTGGACAAATTATTGGTCACAACACATAGAAACAGAAACAGAACCTTTCAATCAATATCTCATCTCAGTGTGTGGACCAGCCACAAGCAGAGCAATTACCTCTGGAAATCTGGTGGAAAGAAATCGATGTTGTGTACGATTACTGACATGAAACTTCAAATCCTTAACTTCTATCTGAAAAAAGTTAGTTTGTAGCACTTGCTAACTTAACTATATAACACTATTATTATTATTATTATTATTATTATTATTATTATTATTATTATTATTATTATTATTATTGTTATTATTTAGAAATTGATTTGGTTGGTGGTTCATCTAAACAGCTGATTGCACTGGACTTATCTGGCAACATTACTGGTATTGCTGCACACAATGTATATTTATATATGTTATATTTATTTTACTAATTACTTTTCTCTCTTCTTCAGGTATCTAATCTTATTTCTTAATTTTACTGCACCAAAACAAATTCCTTGTACACATGTAGTTATTATTTAAAGTTTGATTCTGATTCTACTGACTAATTGGTTTTAATGCATTATACTGTATCTCTGTTTGCAGACTGAAATCTCTGGGTGAGGGATCTAAAGTTTGGTCGTCCAGTGCACCAAACCTGGGCAAGTCCCCAAAACATGCTCCCATGACAGCTGGCTTCTCCAGCCTCAATGAAATGGGTGAGTCTGGATCTTTCACTGTGGAGCTAGTTAGCACCACACACCCAAATATCATCCTCATCTCACCCATTTTCTCCTCTGTTTTGTCTCTAACAGAGGAGTGCTGTGAGTTTGAGGAGTCACCAGGGTCCCTGCTGCCCTCAGAGACCAGCAGTAATGGGGCTGTTGAGGACTCAGGGTCCTTGTGGAGCAGTCTGGGGCCCAACACAGTGCCTGCTGTTGGGGTGTCTAACACAAGCTCCTGTCAGGGGCCTGGAGGCCTGGGGACAGGGATGAGCTACCAGGACTCGCTCCGTCGCTGCAGCCAGAGGAAGAAGAGTGACGTGTTGTTGTTGGGTTGTGCCTCGCTGCTTGCGTCTGTGGCTCTTGGACAAGACCTGCTGCAGCTGGGGAAAATGCAGGTAAGAAAAACTGTGAATGAACAGAAGGACAAAACAAAACATCCCGTAATTGCATGGGCTTTCAATTATAAACCTTCAGTTTTACCTCAAAGGTGCAGTGTGTAGGATTTAGTGGCATCTAGCAGTGGGGTTGCAGACTGCAACCAAATGAATACCCTTCACCTCACGCTCCCCTTCCAAGCATGTAGGAGAACACTGGTGGCTGTGAAACTCACAAATGTGAAAGGCCCTCTCTAGGGCCAGTGTTTGGTTTGTCCGTTCCGGGCTACTGTAGAAACATGACGGTGCAACATGACAGCCTCTGTGGAAGGGGACCCACTTCCTGTGTAGATATAAAGGGCTCATTCTAAAGTAACAAAATGCAACAACTCTTATTTTCATGGGATTATATACTAATTAAAACATACTTTTGAATATTATACCCCATTTCTACCAATTTCTGCTAGTTGCCACTAAATTCTACACACTGCACCTTTAAATTTTGAATTTAAAAGGAAAAATTACAGTATTTTTCAACCTACTGTAGGTCTTCATCTCATTGTTGTGGCTGTCATTACTAATAAATTATGCTATAGAGTTTATAAAACAATAAGTGAATGTTCTTTTTAATCACTGTAGATGAATAGGTAGTTGGCTAACAAGCAGCTAAGACCTCTGTGCAGTTAGCTACAAAAGCTAATCCAGTGAGCTAATTTGTTTTGTTTGACTCGTAAACAAGAGTTTTAAATGATTTTTGTAAAAATTTTACTTTATTAGGAAAGCTTTAGGATAGAAGAAGAAGATAAGCAATGTTTTACTGTACTTGTGTTTCCTGAATCTCTACAAGGAAGGTGGCAAATGCATGTTAGCATGACCCTTCAGCCAGAATGACACATTTAAACAGTAGACTAAAAATATTACTGATATAATCAAATCTGCACACAAATCTTGCTGCTGCTAATAATAGAAATATTTATCTAGACTGAATAAGCAAACAAAGCAGTCGACTATTTCAGCACCAAAATTAAACAAACCGCATCTTTATCACCAAACATGACATTGCTCATAAACTGTGACAGAGTCAAGTTGTCATCAGCATCAGTTCAATAATCAACGCACCATTAAAACATACAGAATCACAAACTGCCACAAAAGGAAAATAAAAACAGTTTCTGTCACATATTGAATTACAGGACAAGGACACAGTATTTCAATCATTAGATTGACTGTATGAATTTCATGACCAATTTATATTATATGCTGTATGTGAGATTTTATTGTTTTTAATTTATTTCTAAACATGCCTTACAGGATAATAGCATTTTAAATTGTGTTAAAATACAGTACAGTCATTCGTACTTTCTTTAATCACTTTATTAGCTACTTGGCCTATTTCCACAGACTGCAGGTGAAGTAAGTCCTGCTTAGAGTCAAGCTGCTAATGTTTTTCTTGGCTTATAACCTTCCTTATAACCAAATGTAAATGGTTCAAACCAAAATATTGTTGCAGAGCAGGTGTATTCCCAACATAACAACACACTATGTCCCAAAGGCTTTGTCATAATGCTACCAGAAACACATCAGTGACGTAACTCAAATCACCTTCACAGTCTCCAGATCTCAAACTAAAAGATCACCTTCTTTGAGCTGAGCTAGAACAGGATGTTTGAATGAGCTGCCAAATGATCTGCAGGAAATGCAGGATGCTGCTGAGTCAGCATGGACCGACGATTTACGTCTGTTGTGGAGGCAAACAAGTCTCAGTCTTAAAGTGGGTGCTGTGAGAAGATCAATGAAAGTAAAGTGATCCTTTGTTGTTGTTGCTTTTGCGGGATGAGGAAGTGAAAATCAAAGAAATAATGTAGCATATTTTTTAAAAGTAGCAGATAATTTCAGTTCAAATTACACCAGCCTTAATGTTGCACTGTTGCAATGTTTTTCAGCTGAATTTATGAATAAATTTACGACTCTGTGCTCAAACAGAATGTTAATGTGACCCGATGTTGTTGTCAGGTGCTTCAGGATGAGCAGGACCTCCGAGAAGAGCAGCGGAAGAAGAAGGACGGTCTGTTCCAGCGGACGGGACGTTTCCGTCGCAGCACCTCTCCGCCCAGCCGAAACCTCTCCCTCTCCCTCTCCAGGCATCATGATTCAGCGCTCCCCTGCCTTGACCCCTCTCCCTCTGTCACACTCCTCTCTTTGTCCTCTCTGTCTGACTGCAACTCCACAAAGTCCCTCCTTCCCTCTGACCCAGACGAGTACCCACTGACCCCGATGATGGGGGTCAAAACACCGGCGGCACCAGCAGCCGCTTCCTTAAACCCGCTGTTGGACCTGCGGGCGGAGAGCTTCAAGAAGGAGCCCAACCAGTCGCTCACACCCACCCACGTGTCTGCAGCCATGGCCCTGAACAGGGGACACAGACGCACCCCGTCAGACGGAGCAATACGGCCCCGAGCCCAAACTCTGGGACATCACAGGACGCCGTCAGATGGAAGCATGCCCATGCCTCCTCCACCCAGGGTGCCAAGCTTCACAGCTAACAAAGGTTAGAGATAAATGATTTAGAACATGGATGGTTTTTACTATGTTAAAGGAACATATGACTATTTTTAGGCCATTTACTAACAAGACAGAGAGTGTACAGCCGATATATTTCACTGGATAAGAGAAAACTTTGACCTCTGGTGGCAGAGGATGAAAAATATATGAAGATTCATTCTCTGTGGACCATGAATGTTTGTACAAACTGTCATTGAATTCATCAATATTTGTTGAGATGTTTCACTCTTTTTATATTTTTTAACCTTTATCTAACATGGAGATGTCTTCAGATACATTATCTCTTTAACAAGGTTGACCTCAACAAAGTTGCAGTGTAAAATACAGTGAACATGAGAATACACAAACACACACAGTCTACATACAACAATCACATTAGTAGCTGTCCTGGAGCTTTCATTCATCACACATCACACGATCTTCCTCATCTTCTTTCTTGAGAGACCTTAAGTTATGTCATATGATAATGCTGGTGAGAGGAGGAACTGCTTTCAAATCTCTTCCCATTTACTGCGTTTAAATGCTTGTGGGAAACTATTTTTAATTCAGGAAAATACCAAACTATCATCAGACGTTTCATGATGGCCATTTCTGTTGAGATGTATTGTTTGTCTCATTTTGGTTTGTTTTTTGCATCTCGTGGCTCTTCTGCAAAGATGTTTTTGTTTCATATTGTGAGTTTGATGCCTGATGAAGATCTGTGACCCAAATGCTGCGTTTTCAATCAACTTACAGCTTACAGAAATTAAATACTTTCTTCTTTTCTTGCCATTATCTCGCTTATTATTCAGGTACGCAGGACACTCTGGACATTCCTCGACTCCCTGACCCCTCCACCCTCTTCCCAATCCCTCATCGGCGTAAAGCCCCCGCTCCACCGATCCCTGACCCAGATCCTCTCTGCCTCATCAGCCCCCTGGAGAGACCCAAGACGCTCGAGTTCGCCCCGCGGCCGCGTCCCACCCCTGTGAGGATGAGAGCTGACCCCTGGAAGCTGGGCTCTCTCTCCCGGACCCTGAGCGACTCGCCGGGCAGCAGCTGCGACAGCCCCCTCGGATCTGGGGACAGCAGCGCCAGCACGGCGCGGCCAAATCTGATGGACATGGACGTGGAGGGCCAGAGTTCGGACCACACTGTTCCTCTGTGTGGACAGCTGCAGCCTGCCACTCTGTGTGGACAGCAGTACTCGTAGTGAGAAGCAGACGGTGAACATTTCCAAGTTTTTGTATACAAACCTGTTCCCATGACACTAGGAGACAGTGAGGAATGCCTACTGATGTCTGAGCCGAGCGAGTGCACTCACTGAAGTTTGTTTGGAGGCACTTACTGGAAGCCATCCCTCTCGTGTGCCCTTCAACCGAGTGTCCTAATAAGCAAGCCTTCCCCCTGTAGTTCTCACTAACCTGCACGACACTGAGGGTCCACGAGTCCTCTTAAAAGCCTTGTAATGTGCTCACCCACCTACCTTACCCACTTTCACCTTTAGGAAGCCATTGCTACCTTCTCCTCGTTCACTTCCTCAGCGCACCACGCCCAGGCTTCATTTCCTTCAAGACTCACAACCTTCAAAAGCCATTCAAGTACTCTAAGAAGCCACTTTTTGACTTTGCTAACTGTTCGTTTCGATCCATCTGCCTGTGCTTCTGCCTGTCTGTGTAGCTGCCCTCATTCCACTTATCTCACCGCACTTATCCAAAGACCACACAAATATATTCATTCACTATTACACCTGAACATTGGTTGTTGTTTTGGGAGTGTTTCCTTGAGAAGCACAGGAGCTGTTTAAACTGTTTGAAATCCTTAATAGAGAGTGTCCTTGTTCTTATTTTGCACGCCGTTTGTTCTGCCGGTGCACAAACATCCCTCATAAACTCTCCTTCGTCAGAGCTTTGTGAAACATCAGCTCTGCCTTCATCCTCATGTGTTGTCTCTCTGCATGGGGGTCATCGTCCTCTTCCCTCCAAGACTGAGACAGGAAAAAGCCTTTTCTCACAGCACTGGTGGACTGGTTATTATCCTCAGCCTTGTACAGTAAAAACAGAGTTTTATTTTCTCAGTGCTTGCACCATCCCTGCTGTAACCTCTTAGCAAAAAAAAAAAAAAAGTTTTTTCTATTGGTTTGGCAGACCAGGTGTGTTTTTTCTTTGTGTGAATGTGTATATATTACTGAACAAAATGGGTTCATTTTTGCGTGCCGGTGCTTTTTCAGTGCATGTTATTTTACGTGTGAATGGTTCGCTGTACGCTACAGGCAGTACTTCTTCAAAATAAGTCCACAAGTCGCTACGCATCCGTTTGTCTTTTTCATGTTTCGATTGAAAACATTCCTCACTAGCAGTCAGTAGCACTCTGGATGGATCCATGAGATGGACACAAAGAAGGAGACGTTGAAGGAAAAAAAAATGCTACCTGATTTCCATAAAACAACTTCGACCTCATGCTCGTCTAGGACTGTTTGGATATCCTCCCCTCACCTGCTGTATTCAACATCAGTGGCACTTTAGGAGCCATGTTGTGCAACTAGTTAGTCTCTCTGCGGACGATTGGACTCGGCACAAAGCGCTCTAGTCACAGCTGACAAATCAACTTTCATCTCCGGAGTTGTTTTCGTACAGTGGACGGTTAAACTGCAGATGGTATTTACTTGACTGTGCAAATTTCTCTAAGTGAGCATGTGTGCGCGCGTGTGTGTGCGTGCGTGTGTGTGTGCGTGTGTGTGTGTGTGTGTGTGAATATGCGTGTGTGTTATTATTTGTATGGGATGAAGACAATCCCATACATGTTAGAAGAATGAGCCCGGACTCATTCTCCTCGTGTGGTTAAGAACACTGAGTATTTATTAAATTTATTGTTATTATTGGAAAGGATTAATTATTGTTATGACGCTCTTCCTGGGATATCTGTATATATTTGTTTAATATAACAGGAAAACCAAGGAAACGACTGAAACGTCCATGTTGTCTCCAGTCTCAACTTGTGACTTTTCTGGGTTAAATGAGGAATAAGTGTGACAAGTGATGAATGATTGCCCTGAGAGACGAATAAAAAACAAAGAAAGATGCTTCAGTGTCGCTGCTACATCGATTTTCTTTTCTTTGTGTGCAGTAATATCTGATGGTCAACTGTTGTTTTCAGGAAACAGTTTAAAAGATAGGTCTTTCTGTGCTCATATGGGCACCTCGCTGTCCTTTTAAGACAGACTTAAAAAATGTGAATCCGTCCATTAACATGATCTGGGGAGGTCACATGCATGCAGCAGCAGTAACAAAGGGCACCGCAGTAGCAGATAAAATCCTCTAGATGTCACCACTGTGGCCTATGATGTCATATCATTTCCAAGTCTGCTGTTTTTCTCCACGTAATGCATTCCCATAGTCGCTCTCTGACATTGCAATTACCATAAAAGGCAGATGAAGGTGCCTTCATGCAGAGAGAAACAGCTACTGAGTTAAATTTAAGATGTCAGAGAGGAAAGAAATCCTCAGAATGGCAAACAAAGTGTTAAATTTTAACCTCACAGTACAACCCTTGGGTGCAAAGACGACTCCGGACACATGCAGTGTATGCAGGTGACACAAACACACACTCAGAAATCCTCACACACTCCACTGCTGTGTCTGTCAGTGTGACTGCCAATCAAAAACCCTTCTAGACGCCAGCCAGTTACCTAGCAACCTCTCCTCACTTCCATGGTGATGCTATTAAAAGCAACAACAAAGGAAAAAAAAGGGGAGAAAAAAAAGGGGGATGACGGGACTGAAAATGAAGTGAGGAAGAGGGTGAGAGGTGTTGAAGAGCCAGCAGAGAGGATTCGGCAGGCTGAGCGTCGCGTGGCCAGTTCACAGCTCACACACACACACACAACAGGAGTTTTTTGTCTGTGAATACAGAAGACACTCTGTGCTTTCCTGTCTTTTTATATCTGCCTGTTGTCCTTTACAGCAGCGATGACTCACATCACATGTGTCTCACCTTCTCTGCCCTTCCCATCATTGTCTCCTCAACAGTTTTTCACCATATTTCTCTCATTTTTTTCCTTTGTTTCAGGGAGCGATCTTGTCAGTGCGCACACAGTTTGAACATACATTCAGGTGGTGGCAGTGTTGGATGAGAGATGGACAAGAGAGGGAGAGCTAACAGTGTGTTTGTGTATTTTGAAGTGAAGGCATGAACAACTAACCAGATTGGCTGCCAGCTGGTGTGTCCCCAGATCTCTCGAAGGACTCCCTTTGTCTTAAACTAAATCTTTTATGAAAGCATCACACCACAAATTCAGTTTGATACTAAAAAAATCTGTGCACTTAGTACATTTCAATGAATCTGAGCTATTAAGTGACACTGTTTCAAAATGACCGACATCACAAGCCATTTTAAGGACAGAACAACTTGACACAAAGATGATTAAATCTGTATTTTTGTAATGATAAATGTGGAGAAGTGATTTTTAGAATAAGACGCAGACCTCTTAGAAACTGTGTTGGATGTTTAAAGGGGCACTCTGTTGGTTTTATATGTCAAAGTCAGTTTATTTCTGTACAAACAGTTGCATAAGGTCTTCTGTGATGATGTCATCAGTGTTACCTCAGCTTGGGCTCAAAATTTAGAAAGTAGAAAAAAAAGCTGTGTGTTACAATCTGGACACATGAAGCCTGGAAGAATTTAACAGGCAGGCAAAAGTCTAATGTTGCACAGTGCTTTTTAAGTCTGGACAATCAGACTCTACTGCTACAGTTTTGACTTTTAAGTCTTGGGTTTTTGTGGTGGCCCAGGCTTGACTCTTTGTCTTTGACGTTTTGTCTGTCAGGAAGTTAGATAGTAGAGTTGAGAGCTTGTCAGTGATGCAGTAGACTGGAGCATCTGAGTCTATATAATATAATAATGATTGAATTTTTTTTATTTATAAAGCACTTTTAAAAACAAAGTTACAAAGTGCTTTACATGGAAAAATCAAGATAATACAATTAAATAAAACCAGGCTGCGAAAAGTACAAAGAATGTAATAGAATAAAATAAGATGAAAAGGGCGAAATGATCAAGTAGAAAAGATAAAACATATTGAAAGGAAAGTAAAACGAACAGTGACATGACATAAAGATAAATTTTAAGAAGTGATTTAAAGGATGACACGAATTCTGCAAATGTATCTCACTCCCTCTCAGTGTTTGCTCTTTGCTCTGTGTGTAACTCACTTTTAAAGCCGGGTTGTGACAAGTTTTTCTTCCATAAAGTTTGGGGACTTGCAAAAGAAAAAATGTCAAAATCGATGCAGCAGAGGCCAAAATATCCTGACTTTAATTCTGTAGGTGGAGTCGGGCTTTATAAAATCTGGATCCTACATTTACCACAATGCACCTCTGTTCAGTAGACACTTCCTGACTGTTTGCATCTTTCAAACTCCATGTTTGTAGACTTTACAAGTCAAGATAACCCCTAATGACATCACCAGGGTTGTCTGAACAGTCTCACCTTAAAGTCCATGTTGTGGCTGTTCTGGAGCTTTCGATCATATCACATAATCTTCATCAGCAGATGTAGTTTGCTCAGTTTTCATGCAACTGCAGAATTTCAAATTTCCACTTTTTTTTTCTGAGCACTTTAAAGACGTCTCTTCCATGTTGTCTAAGCAGTTGATTTCATAATTGACTTTGGAAACACTAACTGGACCTTAAGGTGAGACTGTTTTGTTAAAAGCTGTTTCCAAGGTCAAGAATGAACTTTGAAAACTTTCTCAGAAGCTCTTAATCTGTTTTTACAGGCTGAGTATTTCTCCCCATGACGAGTAAACTCACCTCCATGAGTAAAATGTTACTGAAATGACTTCAAACCACAAAACAACATCATTCCTCTTTGTTTGAAACTTTATTCATAATCTTCATTTACCAATCAATAGTGCATTCCCGGGCTAGCAGTTCAGTAAAACCAGTGATGGAGACCTGTGGTGTTTGGATGTTGAATGGAAAAAGGCCTCTTGGGAGCGAGGCGAGACAAATCTTCCAGTGACAAAAACGCAGTCATAGCCTTGATGTCTCCAGCTTCATGTTTTTTTTTTCCTCTCCATCAACACAGAAACAAGAAGGATGGAGGTCCATCGCTGTGAGAAGCAGCTCTGCGCTCTGGTACAAGTTCCTCAGAGTTCTCATCCACTCCTGCGTTACTGGTCGTCTTTACTGTATACAGAAACAGATGAGTCGGGTGAAAGGTCATTCAGAGGGTGGGTGGGTCAAAGGGTCATTGCACATACTCTGAGCCGGCTCTGGATCCCTTTAAAGAAAGGGACGTCAACAGAAATACCAACAAATACGGACACAGTCAAAAAGCGGCTCTGTGGAGCAGCTGGTTAAATTCTCTTTTCTATCTCTCGCTTTTCTTTTCTGTCAATAAAGTAATTCAGTAAAGTAAAGCTTTTCACAACCATAAAACTTTCCATTTTTGTTAATTTTTTTTTTGTACATTTGTATCATATATTCACAAAAAACTACTTTGACATTTTGACAAACATTTACCTCAAATGACATCAAAGTAAAAGAGCAAAAAAGAACACAGCCAGTAGTTTAACTTTTCCGTCTCTTTTTTCTTTTGCTTGTGCTTTTTGTTCTCAAAGCTACACTGAAGTAGAGAGGAGCCAGATGCACAAAACTCGCACAAAGCCAGAAATACACATATGCATGCTTTACGTCAGATTTATAAAACTGTGCGTACGCATGTGTCTGTTTTATAAATCTCAGTCTTTGTGGAACTACAGGCGCACGTACACGAGACTCATTTCCTCTCCCACAATTAACCATAAATGGATGAAGACCCAGGATTGTGTTGCACCGGCGAGGTTCTCCAACAGCTGGGACATCTGTCATAACACGCAACCTTTATGCACAGCTGTGTGGCTCTTTCTGACGTCCATATCATTAATTCATCACATGGACCTGTAAAGCGTCGTTAGCAGTGATATCTCAGAAATGTTATCAATTATTAGTTTGTAGCACTTATATCTAAACAGAAGATGTGACACAACTAAGGATAAAAAAGAATATTAACAGCAAAATACAATATCGACTCCTGTGTAAATTAAAAGAATTTTTGTAAATGGGTCTTTGATTGGTGTTTTATAAATCTCTGTGTAAATCACACAGTCAGTGCAGCAGGTTATCAACCAAAACAATGTTTTACTAAAACATTCTGTCTCTCACATTATATTTCACCTCCACCTCATCACATCACCCTTTAAAAAAACGTTTGTACGTCTGGTCTGAAGAATGTGTGATGTGTGCACATTCTGTGTTTGTAAATACCAGTTTATGTGCAGGTATGGCGTACGGTATGCATGGTTTTTGTGCGTACTCATTGTTTATGCATCTGGCCCCTGGTGTCTTTATTTGCACAGACAGCGTGTTTGGCAGATTATGCTCACGATAACAGCCTCGGAGTCAGTCCTGCCATTTATCAAGAGAACTGATCAGCCAGAGATGAACCTGCGTCCTGCTTTATGTGCAGCTAGTGATCCCCTAGACGGTCGTACGCACAGCGAGACTAAAACAAGATGGCAGACTGGTGCCATGGAGAGAGGACCATGGGAGGAGACCTATCCCCGAGGGGCCCACGGGTGAGCAGACTGAGCCCAGGCAGCCATGGAGACCAAGCCTGCAGGTGCCACTTCTCACTGTTTGTTGATTTACTGTATCTCTGCTGGGAGAGCAGCGCCAGAGAGAAGCAGAGAGACAGAGAGAAAGAAAAGAGCACAGAGGCACATCAGGAGTGAGGAAGGCAGATGTTTTAGCCCGAATCAACACTACAGCTCGGTGATACTAACTAGGTGTCAGGGCTGGGCTATATATCGATATTATATCGATATCGTGATATGAGACTAGATATCGTCTTATCGTGATATGGCATAAGTGTTGTCTTTTCCTGGTTTTAAAAGGCTACTTAGTCATTGTATCAACATTACTGATGATTACTTATCAAAAATCTCATTGTGTAAATACTTTGTGAAAGCACCAATATTCATCCCTACAATATTGTCACAATATCGATATCGAGGTATTTGGTCAAAAATATCATATTTGATTTTGTCCATATTGCCCAGCCCTACCAGATATGATGTAATCTAAGGGTTAATTTGGTCTCTGAGAAATTAAGTTATAAGACAAGTTCAGAAAATTTGATCATGTTGCTGTAATAGAGTCATGTAATTAAATATGAACTATTGTCATATTGATATAACTGATATCCCAGAAAATATCTCAGATTATGACAGAAGATGTGGCAAAAAGTATGTGGACAATCCTGTCGTAGTAATGTGGATAACTCCAGTTTTTTTGGGCTATTCGTTCCAATCAAGGATAATCTTAAAACTGCTGTATACAATCATATTTTAGACTTTTTGGTCATTTTTGGGGGGATTTTGAAATTCTGTCAACTTACTTACAAACTCTCTTAACAGGTTTGCATGTGTCTCTGTTGTGATGTTTTGTTACCAAAGAGTGATTTTCTTTTCTCAGAGTCTTCACTTTGAATCATTTTCAGAGATATGACTAACCAGTAAAAATGAAATTTCAGAAAATTGATCCCCATTCCCCAAGATGCAACCTAAAATAAAAACAGTTCACAACCCAAAAATATACAGTTTACTATAAGAAAGGACACATTTAAGACGCTGAAAGTACAGAATTTTTTTTCTTAAAAAATGACTTAAAATGATTAATCAGTTATCAAAAGAGTTGCCAATTAATTTTCTGTTGCAGCTCTAATCTCAAGGCCTTTTTAGGTTTATCTTGTGACTCCTTTGGTGGGTCCTGACTCCTAGGTTGTGCTTTCAAGTTTGTGGCAACAATTTGGTGAAAACCCTTTCCTGTTTCAATATGATAATGCAGCCGTGCACAAGGCGGATCTATAAAGAAATGGTTTTCCCAGTTTGATGTGGAAGAGCTTGACTGGCCCTCATAGAGCCCGGACCTCAACCCCAACAAACACCTATGGGAGGAAGTGCTCGACCTCTCTGATGCTCTTGTGGCTGAATGGGAGCAAATCTCTGCAGCCAGGTGGAGTGAGGCTGTCACAGCAACGTATTGTTTTCAGCAGTCATATATGGGTGTGTAACATGCAGGTGTCCACATACTTTCAGCCAGCTAGGTGATAAATCTCCTGGCTCTAAACTTTTCTATTTGCCAGAGTGACTTGGAGCTGCAGCTGCTTTGTTGGGGCTGATGATGGCCTATTTCTCCCTCCACCGGAGCCTCTCTGTATAATGCCAGTCTCTTCAACGCATGGTGCCATCTCTCTAGAGTCCCATTGACACAATTAAGTCCCTATTTACCTCCTAGCAGGTCACTGGAAAATGTAGAAGGGAAATCTTTGATTCCCACTTCCCTCTTGAAATTGGGTTTTACCGCTTATCTCTCACCTCGACTGAAGCAGATGCCTTTTTTTTTCCAGATATGCTTCCTACTTGATACCTATTCTACTGCTGTGATCACAAGCTGTCACCTTCTTTTTGTGTTTATAAAGGGCAGAATGGATAAAATAGAGGTATGAGCCAACAGTTGAGTGGCAGCATGCCATGAGAGAAAGAGAGAGAGCAATAGAGCAGATATAATCCCTATCCCATACGTCTGAAATAACTCTCTGGAGCCGCACATTACATGCAGGAGGTGGGCTTGCACACAGGAAAGAGGAAACTGGGTTTCAGGGAAATTCAGGTCATGCTCTCACATATGATCAATCCAACCTTCCGTAGAACAGGGCAGGCAGATTTGAGCCTGTGGTAAAGCTATCAATAAAAGCGATATTATCAATGATTAGGCTTCACAAGTCACAAGAGAAGCACATATCTTATGTATCTTTTGACAGCTAGCCATGGATATCATCGATAGTGATGTCTAATGCTAATGTTGTGTGTTATCTGTACTTACAAACACAGATACTGTATCGATCAAGATACTATAAAGTGACAGCGGAAGAAATCTCAAACAGCACACTCTTGTTGAATTGCACTAAAGCTGAGTGGTCTGAGATGTCAGGACAGATGTGATTGTTTTCCCTGCACTAACGCTGCCCAGAGTCTACTTGGTTTGTTATCGATGTCTGGGAAGCGTCAACATTAGCGATAAAAGGTTGGACCTCCTCGTAGAAATGTGTTTCTGGCTGTGGAGTTTTTTTTTTTTCCAGCTCGTTGTGAAACGTTAGAGCGGATCTCCATCTAGCCAACGGGCGTTTGATGGAACTCCGATTCCATTGGCTATTTTCCGTTGTGACATCATTAACGGGAGAACAGAGAGAGGTGATTAGGAGGAGAGGAGAGGGAGGGGCTTGGACAGTCTCAACGACAACAAACAACAACAACAATGACACACGACCCAGGAGGGGCTTCGGACAACAGATTCAAGACACACCAGTTTCCACAACAGCAGAACCGCTGCAGAAGTTTGTCCGTTTTGCCGCAGATGCTATTAACAGCTGAGTATGATGAACAGCGAAAGCAAATGAAAAACCTCAGGAACGAATTACAAACACTTGAATTAGCCCTTGAATTGAAAACAATAACAAAGAAAAAACAGTCCAGAAATGGAGATACATGGCATCCAGGAAAGAAAAGTGAGACAGCAGAGCGACAGATTAAGCATAGAGGCAGGTTTTTTTTTTTTCTCTACAAGATGAAAGATTTCTCGTGCACATCTGTCCCATCATAGTCTGATTAAGGGGCCTGAGTGAGCCCTGTTGGGTTGGATGTACAATCAAATTGGGCTATATGGTCTTGATATGTGTCACACACACACACACACACACACACCCCTCGCTATTACAAACTGCCTCCACACACACCCCTGCCCTCATGGTTGAGCTTCCCAACCCCCGATATTCTCCTCAGAGTCCGAGATAGACGGAGAGAGAGAGAGAAGGCAGAGTGAAAGAGAGAAAAAGAGAGAGAGAGAGCAGAAACAAAAATTTTTTTTTTTAAACATTTACTAAATTACGCAAATGTCTGTTATTCATAAGTATGTTTTGAAGCTCCTTTTTCATTCCACCACAAGGACTGATTCATATGAGTATAATACAGCTGTTTCCTTGTTTTTTTGTTGTTTTTCTGTTTTTTTACGTTTGCTTGACTGTCTGCGTCTAAGGGAGAGGAACCACAGCACCTGAGGGAGGAAGAGGAGGGGAGAGAGGGATAAGAAGATGGAAAATTAGGGTGGTTTGCAGACAGCGCTTGATATGTCTCCCGCCAATCGCTCTAGCAGGTGATTGGGTCTGTCTCTTCTGTCCGTGGGCTGTGCTGTCGAGGGTTAACAGAGGTGGAGAGAGGCCGGGTCGATGTAGGGTCAAAGGTCGAAGGGTCAGGAGGGTGAAAAGGTCGAGGGTTAGCCCTGGGTCTCTTTGCCGCTCTCTCGTTCCCGCTGTCCGCTCTTGCTCATCTTCATCTCTGTCAGCTGGATGTACCGCAGCACATTGGTGTCTGCGATGGAGAGAGAAAATGTGATTGATGTTAAGGCTGAAAAAAGAGAGGAGTCACAATTTTACTCTAATCCTATTTGTTAGCTGAATGGTTTGACATTTTGGCAAATATGGTTATTCACTTTTTTTGTCAAGAGTTAAACGAGAAGATCGATATCACTCTCATGTCTGTCTGTTAAATATGAAATTACAAGCAGCTGCCGGCTAGCTTAGCTTAGCATAAAGAGGGGGAAGCAGCTAGTCTGGCTCTGTCCAAAGGTCAGCGCATCTAAAACTCTTAATTAGCATGTTAGACATCATTTTTATTGTTTAATCCAGACAAAAACTGAAAGGTAAAAACAACTATTTGCCATTTTACTAAGCTGAACTACACTCTGGTGCAGACAGCTCATCTTTTCATGCAGAGAAACTGGCAGAAATCACAGTATGTTAAATAAAACACAAAACTGAAATAAGACTTAATGGCTTCTGAAACCAAAAAAACAAAAAGAATGTCTCAGTTCTTCATAATTTAAAAAAAGTGTATTTGACTTATTCAATTAACTGTTTTACTTTTCAACATGGTTTGAAATGGTGTTTTAAAGATTTTTCGAGGAGACCTGTGTTATATTATTATTTTTTTGGCCTGAAAGTAGTTCAATTTAAAAATAATAAGCCGAATAAAATTCTGAAATCAGCTTATAAAATACCCATTATATGTAAGTTTTTTAATTGCATTATGTCAACTCCCCTCATATTACCCATGAAACCCCACAAATTGACACACAGGGAAAAAAATCAATAAATCAATAAAAATTACCAAGAACATGACCTCATTATTACAGCCCTGCAGGAACATGTGCCATTGTTTCACAATCTAGTAGGAACTCAAGTCTACATTGTACAATTAATAAAACATTACGGCTAATTATCGAATTCCCTGCAGATATTGTGAGAAGTGTTTTTACCACCTTGAGCTTGTGTTTTATAATTCAACTTAAAGAGCTGAGCTGCAGCCTGCAGTTGTACTAATATAGTAAGTTGTTTATTATATGAGTGTAACTGACCTGTGGGTTCACGGTTCTTGGCGTCACGCAGGTAACGTAGGGCACATTCGTAGTCGCCCAGGTGATAGAAGGCGATGCCGGCGCGGTACATGGCCTTGAAGTGGTCTCTCTGGTGGCTCAGCACCTTCAGACAATACTCCTTCACTCTCTCGTAGTTTACCAGCTCTGACTGCAACAGACATGCTGAAGGAGACAGAAGAAACACGTCAGTATATGATTCATTTGTAATAATGGTAATAATTATCAAGACAAAACATACAGCTTTGTCTCACTTATTTAAAGCAAACACATCAAGTCTGGTTTAATGAAGTTTAAATGACATGTGGGTCTCACGGGTGATAAACAAAGACGGGGATATTTTGCTGACATCTCACTCTGTGCCTTTTAATAGAGCCACAGTGACACTTAGTCTCTACATTGCTTCCTCTGGATGGCAGTGAGCTGACTATAAATAGCCAATACTAATGTGTCGCAGCGTAAAAAAGACTCAAAAAGTCGTGCGAGCAGTTTGAGCCGCGGGGGTCGGAGAGTAATGTCTCTACATGCTGCCGCTGAGCTTGACATGCAAAATAGAAGAATGGGAGGGGATGATGGAGTGAATACTGGACCGCGAGGATGCTTAAGTCTTATTTCCCTGACTTTGCAGATGTGTTGTAGAGAAGAAGCGAGGGTGGCGGGGGGGGAGAGGAGGGAGAGAAGGGCAGCGGGGGAGGATGCAGAGATCAAGTGAGAGACAGATACCGCAGAAGTCCTTCGGGATGAGAGGTGAGTGCTGAAGTACAGTACCGAGGCCGAGTGAGCTCAACTTGAACCAACTGGAGCTCTACTAGTTGAAAAACTGAAGCACTCTGGGATAATATTTCATTGTAGTCATCAATCCTACAGATGTGTCTTGCAGCAGCACTTCGCTGTAGCAGTTTCTCAGCAGCTCTGAGATCAGCTGAGGTCGGAATAACTTCATTAGTAAAGACAGACTCACACACACATACAGCTTTTAGTCCACTAAAGCTTTTAAATGCCTGCTGATGGCTCAGATATCTGATCACTCAAACACTATTCCTCTGGTGATCACAACCACTCGTGGTCGACCTTGCCTCTCTTCTTCTTTCATCCTTTAATATCTTTCTTTTTTAATTTCCTTTTTTCATCTCTCCTTCCATGTCTGCCTGTGTCCTAAACTATACATATATCAAAATAATTTCCCTCTATTTCCTCTGTCTTGTCTTGTGCTGTCACGTCTCCTCCGGTTCTCCCACCCCACCGTATCCCTCCCTGATCTGACTCCTTTTTTAACCCTCCCGTCATCCTCCCTTGTTCCTCTGAGTCTGCCCTTGACACACAGACAGCTCTGTGAATAACATGAGTCAGGGACTATTAGCTGGGAGGCAGGGTGAGTCAGGAGTGAGAGGCATGGCTGCAGTAAGAGGAGGACGAGGAGTAGGAGGAGGAGGAGGAGGAAGGGGGAGGTGTATATACAGTATATGTGGGAGGCTGTAGGGTAAAGTACAAGAGGAGACCTATGGGAGACTAAAGGGGGAGTGTGTTAAAAGCTGTTAGTGCTCCTCTACCTGTCGTCTCCCCCTAAAACTCAGAGACAGACTGTAGAAGGTGTGTTTGTGTGTGTGTGTGTTTGTGTTTGTGTGTGTGTGTGTGTGTGTGTGTGTGTGTGTGTGTGTGTGTGTGTGTGTGTGTGTGTGTGTGTGTGATTAGACAAAAAGCCAGTGATGAGCGAGAAGTGTTTTATCAAATGAGGAGGACTAATGGATGGAGCTGCGTCAGTCACACACACACACACACTGGCCTTGCTGTCAACAACGCAAGTGCAAAACACTAAATAATTCACCATGGACATCAGAGGATGGACCAGTTCAATAACAATCAATGTGTTTTGGTATTTAGTGGTTGAAGTGGCATTATGTCTGGTATGCAGGCCGTACATTGTGTGTGTTTTGTGTGTGTTGAGTCACAGTCATCCGTTCCCTTTTTTTGTATAAAAGTGTGTAGTTTAATTAAATAATCACTATTATATCATGTCCCTATCACCAATCAAAGTAGATTTTCATAATTACAATTATCTTAAATATTCTCAACAGATATGGTTATTTTTATTGTGTCATTGTTTGTGTTTTGTGCTGTTTTATGTGTATTTTTGTGTGTGTGTGTGTGTGTGTGTGTGTGTGTGTGTGTGTGTGTGTGTGTGTGTTTAAGGGCAGGCACAGCAAACAAGCTCAGGTTATAAAATATGTAGTTTATGACATTAGTCAATTCTACTGTATGTACGTGTCCCAATAAAAATAAACATGAAATAAATAAAATAAATAAATATCTGCTCTTTTAGCCACCATTTCTACTGGCTTTCTCTCCAAAATGATGGTTAATACAGAACAAAAACCGAATGATGTCGACACTGATATTGTTGTCAGAAGAATTTTATTCCTTAATAAATAACGTGAAGATCCCACCAACATTTAGAAGACCCTAATGAGTTGTATTTACCTCGTTGAACTGCTCTGTTCTCTCCAAAAGTGAAGAGATGTGTTTGAATTATCTTTTGAAAATAGTTTAAGGGACCAAAAGAGAACATTAACAAGGAAAAAAATACCTTTCATGACACTATTACACCAAACCTACAAGCATAAAATCTTACAATAAGTCAACAAAAATCCATTTTTATTACAAACCCTCTGTATGGGGATCAACACAGTGACTTACTATTTTCTTTTTTAAATATATTTTTAGGCACATTATACCTTTATTGGACAGCGACAGTTGAGAGACGTCAGGAAACAAGCTGAGAGAGAGAGAGAGATACGGAACGACATGCGACAAAGGTCAGCTGTCGGAATCAAACTGTGGACATTGTGGTCATTTGGCAGACGTCTTAACCAGCAGGCTACTGGGGCGTGATGTGACTTACTATTTTCTAAGTAGAAGTCAAATTATTTCATTATCAAAGTCTTAGATGGCTGATAGAGACTCATTTCAAGTCCTCCAGCCAGTTTTCAATGATTAAGCAGTTTCCAGTTAATCTTTCATCTTCTTGGCTGAGAGGCTGAGGAGTGTGTCCATTTTTCAGTCAGATAAACAAACTATTAGACTTGATTTGATATGTGTGTGTGTGTGTGTGTGTGTTAGTTTTTAAGTTTAGTCTGCTTTCGCTGACCAAACTAAAATAAAACACACAGAAAAAACATTTCGAAACGTTCTCTGCCTGCTGGCGACTGCTTTCACTGAGCCTGCACATTGTATATTGTCCAGTTTCTGTTTTATTAATGTGTTTGTCCGTCTTTGTTACTTCCTTTGTGATTTCATTTAACTTGTAAACGCTACATTGTTGTAAAGGAACAAACAACCCAGCCTACCTTGTATAAATATATTAAAAAAAAAAAAATTATGTTTCCTCCTTCGACCTTTAAACTGCATTTATTGCAGGAAAGTTGTTATATACAGAGCATTAAATGTATTATCATCATTATTGGATGCATATACAAACACACACACCCTGATAGTAAAGCTTGACAATCCAGTTATTTTTAGTGAGACTCATGACTCAGCGTAGGAAGGTCGAGGCTGCGATCTGTTTATGCAGGTACAGTAGGAATCACCTCAGATGCCCTCTACCTGTACAGACTCCACTCCTCTTGTTTGTACAACCATCCAACTAAGACTACAATGACTACTCTCCTCCCTCCGCACACCCATCCGTCATTGCCCTCCAGCAGTGGACGAGAGCGGAGCTTTCAGAGGGTTCAGTTACAGTCCATAACGGCCTAATGGCTGACGCAGTTAGAGAGTTCACTGGTACTGACACACAAACATACGCAGGCCAGATTACAAACACACACACACACACACACACACACACACACACACACACACACACACACACACACACACACACACCTACCTGCATACAGTACAGCAAAGTGATACGAGCAGAAGCACAAACACACACTGACACAGGTGACTTCAAACATACAAATGCGTGTAAACAGAGGTCAGATATGACTTGACGACCGCGCACACAGACGCACAAGCAGATGCCCCTAAATGAACTGTTTGACGCAAACAATGGTTGAAAAAGATACTTGACTACACGAATACACACATAAAAGCAATGTGCACAAGTGATGACTGGCTGGGCCGCACCCTGCTGGCCCATTAGGCAGATGGATGGCATGCCAGAGGAAATATAGAGTGTGGTGAGAAGCATTAAGGGTGTGATAATGACGGGATCATCGAGGCACGCTGGGCAGGGACGCAGACAGAGGCAATATCACTGGAGCCAAGGTGTCCCAGTCCCTGAGAGACAGGGGCATGTGTGTGTGTGTGTGTGTGTGTGTGTGTCCGACATTATCTGTGGGTGTCCTGTGTTATGTGGCTGCGCAGTTGATCCCCACCTGGGAGAGTCGAGACCCAAGATAAGTGTGAGAGGTCGTGAAATTAAACGTCTGTTGCAAAATTTGTGCTCTTCTTCTTGTAAAAAAACAGGCAAGTTTTACTTTGTCATGGCTCTAATAAAACTAGGGGGAAAAATCTGTTTCTGGGTGAACTGCTCAGTAAAACCCTGGAATTTACGTCTGTATTGGACAATTCTGCACCTCCAGTGCCGGCGAGGTAGCGAGATTGTGAGGCTGCGGTGGTCGAGGTGGTGGATGGACATGCAGCGTGTTTGACTTGTGTGTGTTTTCTCTAAAATTTCCATAATCAAGTGTTTTACTTGTCTAACCATATTTTATTTCTATGACTATGACAATCTTTCTAACTTTAACCATACTGTTGTGGCCACACACTGATATTATAGAAAGCGAGAATTTGCACGAAAAAAAGTAGTCTATTAATCGATTGGTTGATTGACAGAAAGCAACTTTTTTGATAATCAATTTATTTATTCAGTTATTTTTAAAGCAAAAATACCAAACATAGTCTGGTTCCAGCTTCTCAAATGGAAGGATTTGCTGTTTTTCTGTCATTTATAATAATATAGCAAATATCTTTGTGTTTTAGACTGATGGTTGGATAAAACAAGGAATTTGTAGACACCAGCTTGGGCTCTGGGATATCATAATGGTCATTTTTCACCTTTTTCTGTAATTTTGTAGACAAAACAATGGAGCCACTGTGATTAGAGACACTGTCCATCACATAT
Organism: Thunnus maccoyii; assembly: GCF_910596095.1. Classification (NCBI taxonomy): domain Eukaryota; kingdom Metazoa; phylum Chordata; class Actinopteri; order Scombriformes; family Scombridae; genus Thunnus; species Thunnus maccoyii. The sequence continues at coordinate 20,251,196 of NC_056538.1, forward strand.
GTGCTGCCTAAGATACTGAAACCCTGCCAGTGCCAGGGGTGCTTAGCTGACCCTGAACTTTGACCTCTCTATGAAAGGCAGCTCCTCTTCTGACGACTATCAGACATGGTTTGCTGATTTTTGTTTCGATTAAAAATGCAGCGTCCCCACAGCTTTTTATGAGCACATGTGAGATGAAAGGGGAACAGTAATGAGATGTGAGACTGCAAAAAGGGAACAAGCCGTCCAGACAAGGCTGATAGATTTGTTTTAATGAGGGACTTCCTGTGAGGACAGGAGACGGGAGACTGAGCTGAGGTTTTATTTGATGCTGTGACACTGTGGCTACGTGTGCGTGTTGAGTTAGTGTCAGTGTTTCTGTCTCTTGCACACAGATTTAAAGAGCAGCAGACAAAACACAGATAACTGGAAGAAAAATTGTGCAGAATAAAAAAACATTTTAAAATGAAATTGAATTCGCTGACTTCTAAACCTATAGAGAAAACCCAGCAGGTGCAAGGACAGCTGTCAAGCTGTGTGAGCTTGTGAATGTGGAGAAGTGTGTATTCATGTGTGTGTGTGCGTGTGTGTGTGTGTGTGTGTGTTTCCACTGCATGAATGTCGAATGAGAGGTGCAGTGAGTGGGAGTGGTTAACACATGCTCAGGAACCCCACTGGTTTGCCTGAACCATCATGTCTCATAAAACAGAGCCTGCATAGAGACTCGCTTTCATTTAGCAGACAGAGTGCCAAAGCCTGGGAGGAATGAAAGAGAGCGAGAAAGAGAGAGAAAATAGGCAGGAAGCTGATATAAGACAAGAGAGACAGGGGGCGAGGGAGGACAGAGATAGAGACAGCACTGACAAAACAAAATCCAGAGAGAGCTGAGGGTAAATAACGACAGAAAATCTGAGGACAAGATGAGAGAACAAACACGTTTTTTTGCTTCTTTGTCTATCACTTTTGTCCTCTCCTGCCCTCGTATGCGACATGTTTTTAACTCGGGTTTCCTTTTCTTTCTTCTACATCGCCTCGTCCTCCCTCTGGACTCATGTCCCTTTCTCCATCGCACCAGGCGCGACACCACGATCCGGCTAATTTAATGCCACTCGTGGCCTCGGTGATTAGTCTGCTGTCCATCACCTTGTAATTAGTTCTGCAGGAAGATAATGACAGATGGGGAGACCCATCACTCTCACAGCACACACTCACTCCTCATTTCCTCACACGTCCCCTACAACACATCCATCTCTGACCATCGTCCTTCACCCTCCATCTCTTCCCGGTCCCCCCCCCCCCCGTTCACCGCCGAGCAAAAACCGCTCCGCCCTCCTCTCACCTTTCACTCGATCTGGTGTCTCTCCTTTACAAAATGTCAGGCTGCTGCAACAGATTTATTTACAGAGACAAATGCAAAGTCATCATCATGAAAGCGCCTCACACATACGTCCTCTGGACAAAATCTGATTGAACAGGCTGACGTCACGGCTCTCGGACAGTGCGGACGGTCTCTCCAGGGCCACTAAGAATAGCTCCACCCAAAGCGTTTTGCGAATGCCTTTCACTGTTATTGAGGGGGACAGGGCTACAGTTCCTCCCTCGCTCTATCACAAAGGCTTGTCTGCACTGACATGACACAGCATTAAAGTCCAACCACCACCTGCTTTATCATCCACCCATCTCAGCCCTTTTCCTCCCTCTCTTCTCTCTCGCCTTGCACCTTGTTTCACAATTTCTGGGAAGTTGCTTCTCATTTCATTTAAGTTTAGGCACAAAAACTATTTTCTTAAGGGAGATGAACAGCGGACTCCATTGTTAGAATCTGGCTGACAAGGGTTATAATTCCTACAGCTAGAGCGGTCTTCCATTTGAATGTAAACATAAGTCGTTTTGGGGATTTGCTGAAATGACGGATGCTTTTGTTTTCTTGGGAGGACAGCCTAGTCTTAATCCAAGTTTTATTAGCTCTTTTATATCACTCAAAATGTGAAACAGGGAATATTAAAAGGCTCTTTTCCTTAGAAGAAATATCCATAATGAGCACTGTGATTTGTTATTAGACAGAGATGATAAGAGCTCGTCTTGTCATCATATAACATTTTACTTAAAACAAGTGTTGCAGATGAGGTCTTTGATTGTGTGTGACTGTAGCGGAGGACTAATGCAGCTCCATATGGTGCCAAAAAACCCTCACAATTAAACACTCTTTTGACTGTGTGCGTCTCAGATGGCCTCCATGGGCTCCACTGGGGAAGTCTGTAAGAGAAAGTGTCAAGATCAGCCTTACAAATGAGTCAGTGACTATTTAAGATGAGTTTAACAATCCTGAGGAGAATAGACCGAGAAAAGAGTGTAAGACAGGAAATCGTAGTTTGCATGTACACCCTGAATAGGCTACATGACTTGGGTTAACTGTTATATGAGAAGATTGATACCACTCTCATATCTGTGTGCTCAATGTAAGGCTACAGCTAGCAGCTGGTTGGCTTATTTTATCCTGTATTCATCATGTTGTTTCAGATAATATGTAAATACAAGTCAAAGAAATGTTCACTTTAGCCTTTGAGATGTAAATCTGAGTTGCAGATATCTGATTTTTTTTTTGACAGTGACGATATCGGTGAAAAGAACTACACAAGTGTCAAGAACGTGTGGCAAAATGGCTGCAAGGCCGCCTCCACCGACTGTAACATCTAAATAAAATCTAATTTTACTGATACTTACATAATTCATACACTAACACAATCTATTCAGCTAATTTATAAATAAGCAAATCACTGTTTATTTGCATCTAGTTTCACTTGTTAACTAACTGCTCAAAATATGTAACATAAGTGTAGGTAATTAATAGCTAATAATTAAATTATTTGACACTGCAGTAATAATTTCTGAGTAAAACGTGAGCTCTCTGAAGTCAGAATACAAGAGATTTTCTTTAGTGTGTGAGGATTTTGTTACTGTTGAACAGAGCCAGGTTAGCTCTTTCCTCCTGTTTCCAGTCTTTATGTTTCCAGTCTGTTGGCTGTAGCCTCACATTTCGTGTACAGATATGAGAGCAGTATCGATCTTCTCATATAACTCAGCAAGTTTAATTCCCAAAATGTCAAACTATTCTTTTAAAAAACTCCATCTGCCTCTCTTCTGCACAGCTTTTTGATTTACCCCCCTGCAGAATAACCCGGGCAGGCGTGTTGATTCCCTCCAAACACCGACACAGACTGTCATGCTTGGAAGCTGCGGGTAAATCAAACATATTTGCATGGATTACCAACAGTGCAACATTGATCCCGGGCATGCAGGGGAATCAAGTAACCAGATTATTCTGTTAGATCTCTCACAGAGAGCTCGGGGCAGTGGGAGGGCTTTTTTAAAAACCACTAAACCACTTATTGTTTTTTGTATACTGTCAGATCTGGTCCAGTAGAGGCACGTGTGTTTCCAGAGAGAGGAGGGATCTTAACCAGAACATTATTGAGCAGGCATTTTTTAAACTTTAATCATATATTAGACTGCCTCAGTCATCTATTTGTTACACTTCCTTGTCCTCAACACTCAACCTGTGCATCACAAGACTGTTCTTGCCTTTCTGGTAAAAGCAGTGCTGGTTAGCCGTCTTACAGCAGCAGTTTTATGGACTAGAAGTGTTAATGTTTGTTTAAAAACTGTTTTCTTTCTACTTAAAGGAACTTTATTTTACATTTTTATTTTCAGTTTGTATTCATTTATATTTCTTTCACTTGGCGTTGGCATGTACTATGTATAGTATTTGACTGCATGTATTGATTTGTGTTCTTGTGACTCCTCTGCACAAGTTGTGAACAAATAAGTGGACATGATGTAGTAAGAAGGATGCATCACTAGTGTGACTTTGTACTGTAGCAGACCAAAAGCAGATATGCTACTGACCCCTCTTCCATTTTGTTTTAAGATACAAAACAATAAAAAACTACAAACAAAACAAATAAAATAATTCTGGCCATGCCTTTTTTCAATCCATTTCCACCTTCCCATATCGTTCCGCTGTCCTAAAATAGTCGCTGACTCAGGATTAATGCTCATCTACTTAAATATTTATACAAGTGAGGAAGCTATCTTCGGTATGACTTCACCAAAGATGAAATCATTTCTTCTTGTCTGTGACACAAGCCTGTGCTGCTCAGGGTGCGTTCAGGGGTCTTCGTTGGGTTACTTAAGGCCTCCAAAGAAAATGAAAAGCAGTTCATGAAGTTATGGTTTTATTTAACTTATTTTATATCCTTTAGTGTCCAAGGGCCAAACAAGGATCCATGACTTTCTATATTACTTTTAATGTTGTGAGTAAAAGCAGGCATTCAAAAATAAGATAAGTGCAGTTTAATAAAGCAATATGGACTTTTATTGAGGGTATATCTGTGGTTGAACTCTCTGACATGGACATAATATTGTGGCTCCTAGCTAGGCCATTATCTGATTGGTGATGTCATCTGTAGACACTGGACAGATGCTTGCCTTTAGTTTAGCAGGTCTTTGGCTACTTCTGCTGCTGTCAAATACATTGCTTGTATCAAATATTGGCATAATCAAGGCTATGTTTGCTAATATTGATCCACTTTCTGTATATGTTTGTTTGGATAATGTGCACACAGCAGCTGTGAGAAACTTTGTCTTGTTACCATTATAGTGGTAACAAGATAGATGAGTGAGTGTTTGAAAAGGTCAGCAGAGGAAAGTGCCAAATGATTTGGCTCTGAATCTCATAGAGTCAGCGTTAATCTGCGAGATAGTAAAGCTTTTCCACTGAGTACCTGAAGAAAATTATTGGCTTAAAGCAGGAGCTTTCATAATTTCCAAAAACGATACAGCCACGTGTTGGCAGCCAGTTGTGTTTAGAGCAATCTGTATCATCCTGTACCAAGCAACTACCAAACAAACTGTAAACACAAAAACTGACATATTTTGACCCTTTCAGTTGATATGATGAGCATGTTAGCAAACAGCTGCTTATTTACACATCCAGCAGATACCGAGGAACCACGTGGTGAATATAAATTCACTCTACTATTAGCTCAAGTTTGGTCCAACTCCTGATAAAAGCATCTGGCTCCTTGTCTTTGCCTTTAGTCTTTATTTGTATCCACATTAGCTTCCACAAAATGGTCGCACAACAACAACAGCAACAATAAAACAAACATCCATTTATCATCAAATTAGCCAAGAAAAAAAGAAACAAGCCAAATATAAAGATTAGAAAGTAAGTGAAATAACAGTAAAGTTGTGGGTCGTAAAACCAAAACAACAAGCTGAAAGAAGCTAAAACGCTCCTTAGATCTGAGGGGAACTGCAGAGTCTGGTTCTCTCTGGTTCACCTTTCACATTCACATAATCATTTCACCCATTGTTAATATAAAATATTAATTATAGAAGCTTTAAAGTTTACACCTTAACTCCAAATCATGCTGTATAATTTCCTTTTTTTAACTGAAACTGCACTTGTGATGATCAAATTTGGTAAATCTTCGTCATAAAGGATCACCTTCAGCGCTGGATCAGCAAAACAGGCTCACCACAACCAACACAACCAGCGTGTAACAAGGACGAGTTTTCAATGTCAACCCCCGGCAGTGCATGTAATAAAGCATTCAGTGTCAGGCCGGAGCAGGCCGTGTAGGGGAAGCTCAGATAGCGACCAGCATGGCTTTTTTATCAACATGCAGCTCTGCGGATAAATATAAACAGCCAATTGGTTTACTCTGCACTGTCCACTGGAGCACAGGGTGTTAGATACACGCAAACATTCAGCAAATTCTCATTACTGATGGCTTACAGAGGATGAATATTTCTGCATTTCTCTATCTGTCTTCCTTTCACACTCGCTCTCACTCGCTCTCTCTCTCTCTCTCTCCATCCGAGGGTGTCAGGAAAGGGCGTCTGTTTCAGTTTTCTCTCAGCTGATCTGCCATGACTTTCAACTAAAAAAAGCTCTGACAGCCACTTTCGATTTATTCGTTATTTCAGTCCGTGAGTCGATATGAAAACAATCATGTTTCAACAATCGAAATCACAACACACATCACAATCATACACACAGTCACAACAAAGGCTTTATAATAAATTACTGAGGTGTCAGTACAATGAGATAAATGTAGTTCTGTCAAAGATTTAATACTTTAATAAAAAGATTTATAGTTCAAGGGAAGCTTGGGTATTTTTCAACCTGGACCCTGTTTTCCCATCATTTTGTGTCTAAGTGACTAATGGGGACAACAATTCCTGAAATTGGTCCAGTATTGAACGAAAGCACTGCAGAGAGAAATAAAACATTTCGCTTGATCCGGTCTGTTTGTTATTGTGTCTAACCAAGTCTTACTCAAGAAGAAGTCTCGTTCTGAAATCTTGCGAGAGTGGAGTTGAATATTTAGCTGATTTTGACAACAGAACGAGACTTCTTCTTGAGCGAGACTTGGTTAGATACAATAACAAACTGATCGGATCAAGCAAAAGGTAAAGAAAAACGTTTTATTTCTCTCTATGGTCCTTTCCATAATGTTGTCAGACATTTATAATAACAATCTAAGCCTGTCAGTGGCAAAAACACTTTTAGTGGACGCACATTAACGGGGCGCTATTGCTCCATCAGATTACACTGCAGCCCGTTTCGCGGCTGCAGCGCTCTTGTTCAATACTGGACCAATTTCAAAAAATGTTGTCCCCATTAGTCATTTAGACACAAAAAGATGGGAAGATAGGGTCCAGGTTTAAGTGTCGGGAGGAAATTTTTATATATTTTTCAAAGAGCACATTGAGGGTGCTTCAAGGAGTGTTTATTGCATATGGCCTTATAACAGCAAAGAAAATCTTTACTACACCAGTGGAAAACATCCGAACCATCTTCAGTGCAACTTTGGCTTAATGATTTCTCATTTATCTTCCACCTCAAAAGAATCAGATTTGCTCTGAAGGATAGATATGAAGATTTTTAGGAAAATCTGGTCCCTGTTCATTGCATTTCTAAAAGAAGTCTAATGATAACTCTCGCTATCTGTCAGGCAGCTTTCAGAGGATCCTTCTAAAGTGGCCTCCAATGTGAGGATTAGATGCATTGCCATTAAATTTAGTTCAGACGTTTATGTTCTCCAGAGGATGAATCTGAATGACTTTGGTGATCCCGACTAGCACCACTATTTGTGGTTTTGAGTGAGATGTCGTGACAGCTATTGATCCAGAGATACTCCTCCTCAGGATGATTTATAATTCCTTTCATGACCCCTTTAACTGTCCATGTAGCACCGTATCGGGTCAACATGTTAATTTGTCTCAGCTGTTCTTTGTGTTTGGTGCTAATTAGCAAATGCTGGCATGTTAACACACTTGTTCTTGTTTTAATTTACCTCTCTTTTGATTCTCTGTCTTTGGTTTGTACACTCTTCACTATCTTAACTATGTTCTTGTGGATTCACATTGTTCTATTTCTGCTTTACTGCCTTTATTTTTATGGAAATTTGAAGCATACAACTGTGTCAACTCGGGAATGTACACAGAGCTTCATTAAAAATGCTATTATAACAAATAATAGTAAGAAATCTTTGTCTTTAGTCCACAGTTTTTCTTGTTATGTCTATTTCCATCTCTTCTATCTCTCTATGTCCCTGCCTGTTCCCTCTCCTCCTTCCCTTCCTGACAGATGACTGAATCTTATTTACTCTTGTGACAGGAGTCATCTAGGACTGTCAGGGCCGTGATATAAATCAGTTTGGTCTGGATGGGATTTCTCTGTGCCGTCCTCCTCATGGTGAAAATAAAAAATACAAATGCAGCTCTAAAAGCCCTCCCTTCACTACTTAAAGGTCACCGAGCCAATACCTTTTCTTCCTCTCCTTCCCTACTTGTCACTCTCTTTTACAGTCGTACCCTCCTTCCTCTCTTATAATCCCATCGTGTTCAAGAGTTCTGTCCAGGTTCTCCTGCACCCTCCCCCATTTCAGCCTCTGCATGCCTTCTACGAACTCACCCCTTCCCCCATCCTCCAAATCTCTCTCTCTCTCCCTCTCTTGTCTGCGAGGTAATGTGGAGGGTTGGTGTAGAGGGAACAGTACAGTGCGAGTGGTACAGTAGAGGGAGTGCCAGTCGTACCCATGACAGCAATGCCATGCCATCTGCAGCCCTGGCACGCAACGCTTCCATGGCTCTTCTTCTGCTCCGGCCACCCCTCCAATGGCAGACGTACACGCACAGAGGGAGGAAAAACACCAACCAAACCTCCACCCCTCCTCCTTCTCACCCTTGCATGGCATCTCTCTCTCCCTTCGTCCTCCTCCATCCTCCTACGAGCACATTGTGCAACTCTTTCTTTTCTCCGTAGCACTGGGCAACTTCTCTTCCTTTTCCAACTGCTTATGCAACCCTGCTTTTTTTCCTCGTCTTAACCCCTCCATCTATACATTTCCCATCCTCATCTCCTTTCATCCTCATGCTTTTCTTCTGCCTTTATCTCACACACTCCACCACGTCCCTTGGTGATGGAGCTGGCAGGAGAAGAAGGGGGAGGAGTTCTCTGATCCAGTGGACTGGTGAAATCACTCCGTCTGTGGTGTTACACATCGCTGACGTTATTCTAATGCAGCCCTAGCTGCTCCCCCCATCTGAAGCAAGATTGGTCTTAGAGGCTGTGATGTGCTGAATCTTCAAGGCTAAGTGAGCGATAGGACTATAGTTGTGTGTGTCTCTGGTTGTACAAGGCAGCGCTTTTATTTCTGGTCCAGTAAGAAACAGATGTCTCCAACAGGCTCATTAAATCCTTATAATGCCTGTAATTGCATGTCACAGTTCAAAAGTTAATTAATGACCTCACTGAAATGTCCCTGAGGGTCTAGATACTAAAATGTGGAATTTAGAATAGATTAAGAGTTAAGGCGGCATCAGATGCAATAAACTACAAAAGCACAGTGGGCTACTACAAACACTGGCTGGGTTTCCATCCGAATGTAGTGCAAAGGGTTAGGGTTAGGGTTAGGAGTAGGGTTATCGCCAAGATAAACTGCTGGTGGCGCGAATTTTCTAGTCGGGGACCATTAAATCATTACAAAAGAGGTGAGAGCGCAACTAGATGATGAATTACAAGAGTGCCAGTCCAAGCTCAAGCGATGGAAAACCATGTGGAACACATGATGGAAATGTGACATTTTGTTTCACGCATTAATTTGAGGAATGTCTCCTCATTGCTCCACACAGACCTGATATTTTCATTTCTTCAGTGGATATTTAAAGGTTCTTTTACACTGTGTGACTTTTGGTCGTCTGAGACCGAAGTTGACAATCCTGAGAGAAATGTGGTAAAATCTTTGGTCAATCAATCCAAAATGGTGGTCCTAGATCGCATTGTGAGACACGTTCACCGAGAGCAAAGGCAGACTGGGTCGAAATCATGACTATGACATGAAAAGACACAGAATACACTGGCCGATGTGACATTTCGTAAGTGCCATTTTTGAATAAAGTTTAGGGGGAAAACACACACATCTTTAATATATCTGTTGCACAAAAAAAACAAAATGATGGAGGAAAAAAACAATAGGGTCTTTGTGCTTTGCTGCATTTTCAGAACATCAGAGCGGCTCAGATGGGCGACGTGAGCTGATGACGTGCCTCTGCTTTCACATACTTTTTTCTGTTTACATCATAGCGCTACAATTCACCACACATGCAGCGCACAATCTGACATGTTTCCAGTTGATATTGTACAGTCTGAAACAGATTGCAACCAAGATTTTAGACCTATCTCACACAATGTGATGTGCAATAAACTTACACAATTGTTGTTGTCGCACAGTCTAAAGGTGTGTTAAGTCACATGCTTCATGTATGTCATGATTTATGCACTAAATCTGTTGCATTGCACTTTGTTGCATCACTCAGCCAACCGTAAAAACTCTTTTTGCAATATTTCAAGGTTTTTTTTTCAAATTTTCGACTCAGGTCTTTTATGTGCAAATTGAAAATCTGAATAAAAACAGATGGAGCACCAACTGGAGGGAAAAGGTGTTTACTGTAACACGTCAATAAGTTCATGTCAGTGATTAAATTATCAAACCTCATAACTGCTTCATATCTTGCAATTTGAAATGATAAAACAGCATTTTTTTCTTTGTTTTCAAACGCAACCTTGTTTTCACTGCTGAAAAAAAAAACAGGTTGTGTTTTTATTTCCATTGTTTTGACAATCTTTTATAATGTGACGAGTGGGTGGAAGTTGCTGGATCATCATCATCATCATCATCATCATCATCATTATCATCATCGTGGCGAGCAGAGCTGCAGCAGTTGAACAAAAAAGGTGTTTGGTGTTACGAAACAAACAATTCCACTCATCCCCTCCTGCTGCGCCGCTCCCAAGGCTTCGACTTATGACTCATTCACAGATTGAGCCAGTCAGGAGGAACAAAGGAAGATTTCAGGCAGAGATCAGAGCGAGCAGGAGTTAATGAAAAGTCAGACTGATCGCTCTCACAACAGGATCACACCGTCACGCCCTCTGTTTTATTCTTTGTAAAGTTTCTAATGTACATTTGAACTGATTAACACTCACTACAGCTTCTAAATTGCTTGTAACAAGTCTGCCTCTGTGCTATTTTAGTAAACTCAACACAGATACAAAGTAGTACCTGTTCCTGTGGTTGAAAGTGCTTCTTCATGATCAATATCAGGTAAAAAAAAAAAGAGCAAACAAACTGCAGTCACATCTGTTATTTCTGTATGTGCCTCACAGTGTGTTTGTGGTGGGTGGATGGATGACTGAGGCCGCCTGGCAGGCAGTCTGCCTCTGGCCAACATGTTGCACCACTGTGAACTACGACAGACACAGACGGCGGTGGTGGTGGTGGTGTAACCCATTTAGATGCAGCCTTGCGGGGATGCACAGACTCGGGTTGTCTCCTTAACAAGGCCAGCAAACAGGGCATTCATCATCCGTCGCCTCTCTGTTTGACAGAATCAGGTAACGTTACTGTTGACACTTATTTGTCTCTTCTTTAAATACATTTACTCCTCTATATAGTGTTAAAATATTTTCTTCATCGCCAGCATCTTTTCTATAATAATCAACTCTTTTATTCCTGAATTATTTCTTCTTTCTCTTTTTGAAAACACATTTAGTCTCTCTCTGATTCTCCCTTCTAATATTCACCTCTCTCATCTTCCCATCTCGTGTTTTGTAACCTCTCACTGTTTCTGTGGAGAGGATAAGAAAATAAACACACACACACCAACTCACACATGTCTGTTCATGTGCGCACACACGCAATCGCACACAAACACACTAATACACTCCACTTAAACTAAATCAGCAATGTCAGCAATGGGTATGAAAGGAATGACAGGTGGAGCAGCACGGAAAGCACCTCCACTCCCCTCTTACCACACACACACACACACACACACACACACACACACACACACACACACACACACACACACACACACATAAACACATGTGTAGCTGCTGGTGCTGCTGCATCAGAAAGCTCAACGATGAAATGGCTCAAATGGTGCTCATAACCAGGTGGAGCCGCACAGTGAAGTCAGTGTGAGCTCTGGATATTGTATGAGTCTTTTTTTACGTGCTTTTCATCTCTCTTCCTGCCATTTTGTTTTGTCAACGTGGATCACATTATCCTAATATTAACCTGGTTAATAAAGACAACGTTTTCTTCTTTTCATTCTTCTTTTCTTTTCTTTTAGTATTTTCTGACACCCTTAATTTGAGGAAAGTCATAGTTGACATGAGAATAACTAAATTTAAGATATGTGGAGTTTGGGTTGGAGATCATCACAGCACTGTCTTGATATCAATATAGTATGATATGATGCAAAATCACAGTGAGTCAAATGCCTTTTAGTGTTTTAGTAGAACAAAATGCTTTAAAGGATATAGCTGGTGATGTTCTACATTTTTCTTATTGTCAACAAATCTCATGAGCAGAATCAAACCAACAACGAATTGATCCTACTTATAAGTATTGTGTGTGTATCCAAAGCCTGATATATAGTATTCTTCTGTGCCGCAGAGCTCTGTTGTTGCCCCAAAACTATTAAAAACACATCAGTGAGCCACACCGTTGTACTAGGTGACATTTCCCTTCACCCCAAATATCACAGTTATGGTAGTTTTCTAAGGAGGGTTGAATCGAGGGCAACTGGACTTGGTTGTAGATCGCCTCTCATCTAAGGGGCTTCTTCAGTTCTAATTGACTGGTGGGGAGTCCCAGGTATTTAACCTCTGTGGGGTTGTTACCACTTGGTTCGTTAGTGCTCCTGGCTGTCGTAACAACAGCTGTTGGAGTCACCTGATGCCAAATGTGAATGGTTGTAAAGTCTCCTGGGAAGGGATGAGAGGAGAACATTGTAGGTGGGGGATGAGTGATCCTGCGTTGATGGATGGTTTCTCTACATTAACATAAATCATCTCCTTCACTCCTCTTTCAAACCATCTGTCCTCCCTATCCAAAATATGTACGTTGTTGTATCTACAACCAAGTCCAGTTGCCCTCGATTCAACCCTCCTTGGATAATCATGAACTGGATGACTGACAATCTTCACAGACACGTTGTGGTAGTTTGTTTAGAAACAGCTCCAAAGACTCAAGAGATTGTAATATGTAGCACAACAAGCTAGCCAAGCTCTGTAAACAGAACCATGTTCCTGCACATGTGCAGTGGCGTCTGCCGTACACAGAAATACTCTCCTGAGGCTGAAAATGTGATTTCTGTTATTAGTCTTTAGAGCCGTTTCTAAACCAATTAACATGCTCAAACTCTTCATGGTGAAGGAACATCCAGTGCAGTGGTCTGGCTCATTGACGCGTTTTTAATCATTTTTGGACAACAGAAGTCTACAGCACAGATGAATACAATATATCAGGCTTTTGATACACACACAATACATGAGATTTGTTGACAATAAGAAAAATACAGAAAATCGCCAGCCTTATCCTTTAATGTTTAAAAAATATGAGCTCCCGAGTGTTTCAAATGTCAAGCTCTGGCAGATTTATTTGTTGGCCTTCATTGAAAACATGAGAGCTGTGAACCAAAACATCTCTGTGTGAGTATTGTCATGAAATAATAATGCAGAGAGATGATGAACGATAACATTGAACTACTAGCCAGCCAAATGTGGAGTATTCCTATTTTAGATGCATTATTTAAAGATAAGTCTGGTGATATTCTGTATTTTTGTTATTGTTAACAAATCCCATGAAAAGACCAAAACTAACAATGAATTAAATCCTACTCATCTCCTTTGTAGCCAAAGCCTGATATATCTTATTCATCGGTGCCGCAGAGCTCCATTGTTGTCAAATACTATTACAAAACACATCATTGTTGCATTGGGTGACATGTTCCTTCATTACAATGTAGTTTATTTAGGGCAGTTCCCACATACACCATCCTACTGCTGTAAATACTCACTAGAGCACCGAATGTATATTAATTCGCAGCTGAAAATAGTCCACCTTACTCCTGTTTAAAGTAACTTTTGCTAAAAACTACCATGCCCAAATAACTTCTTTTTATATAAATGAAACTAGATATATTTGTGACATGTTCTAAAAGAATGACATCTTCAGTAGAAACCAGTGTGTTTGGGTGCGACACAGAGAGTGTAGGGAAGTTGGAAAGCATCAAAAGACGGACTGATGCATTGTTGGTTTCTTCATTAATGTTGCTTGAAGATAGTCACAAGGGTTAACTACAACATGATGTCAAAATATAAGAAAGAGCAGACGTCTTCCATCATTACTGGGACTATGCAGCAGGAATATGAACGTAGTAATCCCAGAAACTACCAAAGTAAACATTTTAATCCCATGCAAACACATTATTGTAGCTCATGTAAATGTCTTCACTGATGGCAGAGGAAGGTTAAAGTGAGGTTTCTTTGTGTGTGTGTTCATGTGTGTCAGTGCGCATGTGCAGTCACTCTGGTGAAGCAGCCGTGAGGGGAGGGTATGAGCCGTATTAATACAACAACAGGGAAAAGGCCCAGCGATGGTTGCCATGGTAAATATGGCCCCCTGTCGCGTGCTAGCAGTCCCCTCCTCCCCCTCTTTACCCTTCCTCTTCCACTGCTCTCTACTATTTCTCTCCACGCTTCCTCTCCTGCCGCCCTAACCGATCCCCTTTCTCTTCCACCGCCGCTTCCTCCTTTCCCAATTCTTCTTTTTTCTTCCTTATTACCTTCCCTCCCCCTCCTTCCTCTCCTTCCCTACCCTATCTTTCCTTTACGCCACAGTGACCCCCCCCCCCCCGGCTCCAGACAGTCCCTGAATGCTGCGCAGAACAAGGCGAACTTAAGTGCATCATGGCAGGTTGACTGGGCAGCGCCACAATATCACCGCTGCCCCCTCATGACCCGAAAACCACAATGTTCACATAGATAACGATGTCATACAGGTGATGTGATGTAACTGCCTTCGTGCCAGCGTGCACTGTTCATCATCATCATCATCATCATCATCATCTCCTCCTGGATCCAGCGTGTCGTTATTCATCATGATCTGCTGTTCACGCTGCATACGAAGCAAATACTGTTGACATAAGTAGGATTTTTAAAGAAGCACTAAAATAAAAGATGATATTTATCTTTTTTTTTCTATCACTGTAATCAGATTAACACTACAAAAGAACATATTTGTTTGCCAGGAGAAAATCTGGCTCCACTTCCCTAAACGAAGCGGTCCCGTGTGATCAACAGTAACTGATAGATGATTGATTGACAGATGATTTGAGATGAGGGTGAAATTTGGAAAAGGATATGACCAGATGACCTTCATTCAGTAACCCTACAGCAAGATACATTAAGCTTAGAGGTTCATTCTTGACCTCTGAAATACACATGTTATCAAATGTTTAGGGATGCAACGATTTGTTTATTGACAGAAAATCAATCGCCAATTATTTTGATAATCGATTTTACAGAAAACATGTTCTGTAATTCTCTGGTTGCAGCTTCTCAAATACAAACATCTTCTGTTTTATTTAGTCTCCTGTGATAGTAAACTGATTATGAAGATAATAAAATCCCTTTTAATCATTTTAAATCTCCTTTAGCTGACACACGGCAGTGTGTGTTTTAATTGAGCTTTAACTTTTATGTGCATGTATTGCTTTTATTGTTTCTTATGTTTTATATTGCTTACTGCTTATCTGTTCATATTTGCTTTTTATATTTGCTGATTTTTGTTTCTTTTATTTTATATTTTGTATTGTAATCGAGGCGTCCTTGAAGGTTTGAATGAATGCATGAATGAATGAATATCTTTGGGCTGTGTATCGGACATTTTTCGGTTGCATCTTGAACTTTGGGAAACAGTGATCGTCATTTCTCACCATTTTCTGACATTTTAGAGACCAAACAATGAATTGATTAATCTAGAAAATAATCAACAGATTAATCGATAATGAAAATGAAGCTTTTGATTGTAGAAGGCTGTAAAACATGGTCAAAACATCCAGACAGAGAACCTTGAGTTTAGAATATTTTATTACAGATTTGTTTTTCTTGTTCTAACTGCATCAATAGTTTGTTTTTATGAGCTCTTTAGTTTTTGTTTTATTGCTACACTAGTTCTGCATTATGATACAAGCTAAAGATTAAAAGCCAACATACTAAGATTGAAGATGATTTCTATTTGGTAAGAGTAGAGTTACCTTTAATAAGGACGGAGGCACATTGTTACAGATGCAGATCACTCAGTTGCATCAATTAAATTATTATTATCATTGCAGTCAGCTGTCACACCTGTTTAGTGCAACTGATGATTATTTTCATTATTAATCTGTTGACTATGTTTTCAATCAATTGATCAGTTGTTTGGTCTATAAAATGTCTGAAAATGGTGAAAAATGTCAACCACAGTTTCCCAACGTGACGTCCTCAAATGTCACATCTTTGTCCACAATCCTAAAATATTCAGTTTATTATCATAGAAGACGAAAGAAACAAGAAAATATTCATATTTGAGAAACTGGAATCAGATAATTTGGACATTTTTTTCCTCAAAATATTAATTGATTATCAAAATAGTTGGTGATTCACTTCGACTGATTGTTGCAGCTCTACACCTGTTATTTATTAGCTGACACCTCTGTCTGCTTTCACTGCAACAATTCCTCCGTCATTTTTGGTGTAATCTTACTCTGACATATATTAAATATATGTGGGTCTCCATGCATAGCAAATATGACAATAAGATGATGTTTAATCTGTTACATATATTATATTTTCTAATACTGAAAATCTACAACGTGTGTGAACTTTAAAATGTTTGGAGTATGCTCATTTAATTTAAAGTGTGAACTTTGTATATGTTACAGTAGATGAATACTGTCATGAAGTAACTGTATATGAACTGGTGTAAATACTACTGTGATCCAGGGGCTCACTGATTGCACAGTGATGCCATTAGACACGCAGTCTTACATCATCCAACTGCACGGTTCAGGAGACGTCTTCTCACCTCAGACCTCATGTGAAATGTTGATGTTACAACATGATAACGACGTGAACTTGGCTCATATATACATAATGAAAACATTAATGCATTAATGTCCCATCAGCCTATCCTGTGACTTTATTTATTTATTTATTCATTTATTGTGTTTTACTGTCTTTTCCTTACACTTACACAGCAGAGCGCTACATCTACAACTGGAATAAACATGAAATCACTGGGATTTGTCATTTGGTCGTGATGACTTTGGGGGAAAAAACAAGAAAATAAATGGACTTAATGTCACATGTACCATTTAAAAGATAATGACTTTACTGCCTGAGAGCCTGAATTTGGCATAGTGATAATAAGATGTGTTCATTTAGGCCTCCCTCTCATTTTTCCCCTATTGTGGCTGGAAAATAGCTTCCACTAAATAATGGACTCCTTTGATCAGAGCGTAATCCTTCACATTATATGTGCCCACCAACTAAAACACACAAAATAATCTATCCAGGTTTTTATTGCCTAACACAGTAATATCAGTACTATCTGGTGTGAACCCGATGAACCGGAGCGAACAACGGTGTCAGCAGTACTTGAAGGCTTCTGAGGTCTGAGTTAAAACAGGACACGGTGTTTCTTGTTGGGGTTGGGACCGGTACCGCTCACCTGTCAGGCTGTCGTAGCACTCGATCTCGGTGCTCTCCACGGCTCTCCGCTGCTCCTCGGTCAGCTTGGCGGCGGCTTGGTTCAGCAGGTTGACCTCGGATCCCGTCGTCCCGTCGACCACATGAACCCCTTTGAGCTGCAGCAGCGCCCGGTGGTACTTGCCTATCGCTTCCCGAAATTTCTTCTCCTTGTAGCAGCGGTGACCCTCCGCCTTGAAGTCGATGGCTTTCTGGATCTTCGACTCCATCTCCATTTCAGCCGAGCCGGCTCGGTACCCTCCACCGCCGCCGCCGCCTCCTCCGTCGCCTCCGGCGGCAGCTGCCAGGCTCCGGCCGCCGGTCTCCGGGTAGCTTTTCAGGCTCTTTATCGAGTGCTGTTTGGCTTCCATGTCTCTTAGTGAAAGCGGCTGGAGCGGGCCATGGTGCTCGGACACGAATGTGTGTTTTGTTGGGGAGGACCGGAGCAGCGTGCTGTGCATAAATGATGCGTGATAGAGCGGCAAAGACGGCTGGGCAGGCGGCGGCACCGGAGAAAAACAGCCAAGATAACGGCTTCAGAAGCGTTTCCTGCTCGTGTTTGTGCTTGAGGAATAGATGTAAAAATAACTCTAACCGCTTTTTTTTAATCAATTACAAAGAGATAAATAAGGCTAGAGCAGCTGGCAGCGACATCCTGTATCCCCCATCCGTCTGTTTTCCTCGTGCTGGTCCTCTCGCGGACGGATGCTCGGGAGGATTTCTATGGCAGCGAGCTCCGAGGCACGCGCAGCTTCAGCACCACAGACAGCAGCACACAAGACTACCTCTACCGCACAGCATTGTGGGGGAATAAAAAAAAAACAGAAGTCGTGAGGCGTTGCTGCTGCAGTCCAAATTTTGCATGTCAAAAGCGGAAAAAAAGGTGCAGAAATGTTCACGATACGATTGATTATTTATCAAACCACGTTGCACTTTGGTAGAGAAATATTAACCAAGTGTATGAGTTACACAATAATACATATCTGCCAATAATTAATAGCTTTTTTGTATATTTATTGAACTATCAGGAAAGGGTGCCCTATTGACACCATTAAGTGACAGCCTCCATAAGCCTATTTAGGTTACTATATCTTAAATGTTTAATTAATAGCCTTATAAAAGATAACACATTACGTCACTCCCATTGTTTACACGTGGCCAGCCCTCACAATAATTTTGAAAAAAGCTGATACAGGTAAATTCAGCTTTTACTTCAATCGATACCCCATCTATAAACATCAGATAATGGCCAAACCGGAGCGCCTGATGACTTCAGCTGATAAGCTTTTCAAGGAGATGGAGACGGACAGCAGGAGGCTGCAGGAGCCAGAGGAGGAGGAGGAAGAGAGCGACCTCAAGGGGACATGGTGTTAATTACACCAATTTTTTCAATGTGACGTGCAGCACCACCAGCCAGCCACATATGATTCCGTCGTTTCTGCATAAATCTTTGCAAGGTGGTAACATCATTTCCTCCACATGTACATATAAGCAGCCGCAAGTCTGTGAAGTGTGATTCATCTGAGTCATAAGCAGCAGCACGATAAGAGGTTAATTCAGTCCAGAAGCAGTGACAAAGAGAGTAAACATCTGTACTCTCACATCCATATTCTTGGTTCACAGATCAGACCTGCAGTGTATCAGCTCCTCCTCCAACCAGCCTACAGACAAACATTTATGAATAATTTATTATAGCAAGACATCACAGGTGTTAAGAGTACAGTTAAAACATAATTCCCTCCATATGTTATTGTCATGGCTGGCGGTGAGAGCTAATGTGTTCAGAGTCACTACAGCAACTCAGTCTGTGTGTGTTAAGAGAGAAAATACACTAAATACTGGCAGCTCCACGGTTTCTCAGTGTCATAAAGGAGAGGTTTTCTTAGTTTTCCTCCTTGAAACATATTATGATTATAATATATACTCACCAAGCATTTTATTAGGAACATCTGTGTAATCTAATGCAATCCCATGCAACAATTCTACTTTTACAAAGCTTATATAGTTCCGGTTTTTGCTGAAATTGTCAGAAAGGTGATAATTCTACAGTATGTTTATTATTCAGGTCATAGTGGAGTTCATTATATTGAAAAGTGTTCCTAATATTTCACCCCCCTCATGTCTGTTAATGGGGTGGATTCAATATAATGCACTCAAGCACACCTCCACCACCCACTACAACCCCAATAATAAACATAAAGTAGAATTATCACCTTTCTGACAATGTCAACAAAAACTGAAAATGTATAAGCTTCATAAAAGTAGAATTTATGGCAGAGCTGTTGTATTGGATTGCATTAGAGTGCACGAGTGTTCCTAATAACAAAACATCTTTTGTCTTTTTCAAAGTCAAGTGGTTTGTGTCACAATATGATGTTTGAGGGTCACAAGAGTCATTTTTATACCGACCGTGTTATAATCATGTAATAAGAAGCAAATGTTAGTATACTTGGGAAAAAAAGCAAAGAACTGTAATAAAAGCAGATGTGGTGTAAAAACAATACATTTCAAATAGTGTCTTTTTTTTTTCAATTTAAGAAAAGTTCATGTCTGCAATCGTCAATCTACATTTGTCATATACACATATGATGTGTATATATATGCGTGTGTGTGCTCTATAGTACTTCTGACAATGCTTTTAACATCATTTTAACATGAAGACTTGCCTTGAGCTAAAAGTGATCCAGATAAACAAACATCCTATATATTTTGTACTGAGGAGGGTATAAAGATTTCAATGTTTCAACAGTGAGGAAGATATACCATAATCGTTCAGATATGGACGTCAAACGTGTGTGTGTGTGTCTGTGTGTGTGTCCCAGGCTGCAGCTGCATACAGTAAAGAGGAAACTCTCGCAGTTGAGCCAACATTATGCAGCAGCAGCCTCATTACGAGAGGAGTGGATAGGTTTATTGATAAATGATCATGTTAATATTCTCTAGGGAATATAAATATTGACTACACTGTCATGTCTTAGTTAGAGTTGTACAGTACAGTATGTGCCACTGACTTGCATCGTAATGCCTCCATCAAAAAGGAAAAAACAAACAGCAACGATGTTTGGACCCTTCTTTTTTAATCATTTTACCAAGCATACTTCAGCAAGTTCAATATTTTTTAAAAATTATGACACTTCATGGTGAGTTTGCTCTACTTTGTTCCTTAAAACAATAACAAGGTCTTTAACGCAATTTTAAACTTTTCAAATATTTACAGTTTGTAACAAAGTTGTGGTGTGAAGTCTGAAAAAACCAAAATAGTACACAGGTGTTAATGACCCATACTGGGTAAGGTGACCTACCCACTGGACCGTCTGTGGCCCCCTGACACCCGGTCTGATGGCATCTCTGAGTTTCTTTACATGGGAACATGATATAGAAAAATATGCAGCAGAACAGATTCTGTGCTGTGAGAAATCAAGTCTACCAAATCTATATATTGCATTTCGAAATAAACAATATTCTACTGATGCGGCCTTCAAGTAGGTGGTTATAGAAAACGTTCAGTAATACGATAGAAAAGCTGACTTGGGCGTCCAGAGGTGTGAACTTCTAATCCACGAGTGCAGAAGAAGAAGAAGAAGAGGTGTCGGTGTAGTTTTTTCTTGTTTCAAGTGTTCAGAGAGGTCGCTCTGTGGAACCATTTTAATTTCCTTTTTCGTGCACAAGTCCGAGGCTGATATTCAGAAGCCTTTCGTCAACGCTTTTACCCATTTTCTACTCTCAAAACGTGATATAGGAGGTAATTTTAAGGTATCAAGATGTGGAAAGATTTAACCATCACCCCACTGCTTGTTCTACGTCCGACTGCGGTCCAGGTTTTTTTTTTATTACCTTGAATAATAAAATTAGCCTGCCTGAGGTGGTATTTTAAAAGAAATATTGACACAACGACTAAATAATTAATCTTAGCAACATTTTCATCTACTCGTGTGTTCATTCAGGATGAATCTCAGAAAAAGGGAAGTTTAGGCAGCAGCATCCTTATATGTGGAGTTACAGGAGAAATTTAAAAAACCACCATAGTGGGCAGCTTGGTTGACGTCATGCTCATGCCTTAAACTCACGTACAGTATACTTAAATATATATTTCTAAAAAATCATAAATGGCAGATATGATTGAGACATGATAACCAGCTTTCTGGTCGGGCAAGAAAATACACACAGTGGACTTAGAGTTTGAAAGAATCCTCAAATTAAAAGCTTGGAGATAAACTGAAGTGATTTTTCAATGGCAGCGTAACTAAAGTGTGAAAAAAAAAGCATCTATTTTTATCTAATAGTAAACCTAAAGCCACAGTGCAGCATTAAAATCGTCCATTCACTCAGGCGGAACAAAAAAAAAAACAAAACAAAAAAAAAAACTCCAGTTAATATCAATCTGCAGTCCTGTGTGTTGCCAGGATAAATGCAAAAAGGTGTGGATACAAATTTTTGTAAAGAACGTATAGAAAGAGTCTGGTTAATCTTTTTGGATGTGTGTTAGGTTCTCTTGCTGCCCAGTCTCTTAAAAACACTGACAGCCTTAACGTCCATCTGGGCCCCGAGACTGTCCCCTCCTCCTCCTCCTGCTCCTCCTCCTGCTCCTGCTCCTGCTCCTGCTCCTGCTCCTGCTCCTGCTCCTGCTCCGCCGGCCCCGGTGCTGCTGCTGACCTTGGAGCTTGCTATGGTGAGTTTCTCCTGAGCTTTGGGTCGGGTGCTGGTCACTCTGTTGTCCTGTGTGTCAGCAGGTGGAGGTGGACCGGCTGTGCTCTGGTGCGTGGCAGGGAGCTTGCCCAGTCTCTGAAGCACACTAATTTTGGCAGGTGGGAGGCCATTGGAGGAGGAGGTGGAGGAGGAGGTGGGAGTGTCGGAGGGAGGTAGTTTGAATTTGCCTCCCAGGCGCCGCAGGGTGGTTGGGGCTGGTTTTGCGGCGGGCTCTTTCTTCTGGGAGGGAGGAGGTCTTTTGAGGACACCGGCGTACTGGAGGACGGAGCCTTCTCCATCGCTGTCGTCCTCGTCGTCTACGTGCATGTTTGCAGCTATCTTTCCTGGCCTCGGCCCGTCTTCACCCGCTCTGTCCAGACGACTGAACACACCAGTGGGCTGCCAGAAGATGAGCGTTATAATTAAAGAACTTATCTTTACGCCTCCATCCAAAACACACGGATCTATTAAGATGTACTGACGGGTCTCACCTTGTTATTGCTTGTTGTTGTATCTGCCTTTGATTCAGCCCCAAGTCTCGCAAACACAGAGGTGCGCTTCAAACCTTTTCAAGGATCAGAGTAATAGGCAATTAGATAGTTTACACACAAAAAAAACATAAACTGTATAACAGCTTAACAGACTGTGATAGGGTTGGTTCATGTTTTGATAAATTATTAGCAAAAGACCAATAATCAGAAAAATTCTACAACTTCCTGATCCTCTACTGATCATACCAGTGAAATGATGTAAATCATCATCTTACTGTTGTGCTTATCAAAGGACCAGTGTGTAAGATTTAGTGGCATCTAGTGGTGAGGTTGCAGATTGCAACCAAGTGAATACCCCTCTACGGAGGCCACAAAACATAAATATAAATATTATATTCCATTTCTGCCAAGTCCGTTCTGCTAGATGCCACTAAACTCTAAACATTCTAACCTTTAAGACAAAACTGCAGCTAATAACTGTGGAAAGTGAAAGTCTCTTGCTTAAACATTACAGATTTATTTTAATGGTTTCATTAAACTAGGCTCTAAATGTATCAGTGCTACAATTATCAGCTCACAAAGTTTAAATGTACTGTGAAGATCATGTGTCAGAAGAATAATTTATTTCCTCAATCTGAGGAAGCAGCTTCGATTAAGCACATTGCCAAAATTTTACCAGAAAAAGAGAATAAAATCATAAAAGCTCGAAATGTGTCATTCAGCTTTTTCAATGATTGTGTGATGGCAATGAGGGAAAAACTAACTTTGTGAAGGTTGTAAAAGATATCAAACATGTCTATTTTGTTACTGTATATTTTCTCCCTAACATTTATTCTTCATTTCCTATTTTGAAACATTATATTATACAAGTCTACACTGAGAAATCTGGCTTTTTATTTTTTTTGAACTTCTAACCAGAGGTCCTAGTTAACAATACACATAAACACTTTGCTTTTCCATTTTGAATTTTTATTTATATGATAACTTTGTTCCCCTCATGAAAGGAAATGCGTTACAAGCCCTGACAAAGAGCATGTTAGGGCTTAAAACTTTACATTTCCTTTAATGAAATAAGAGTGAATGTGTTGAAAGAAAAGTGCTGCTGACAGAACCCACTTACAAATTCATGCCATGGAGGAAAGATGATAGTCACAGATTTTAAAGGTAAAATCTTGCTGATGTGAGACAAAAGGAAAAAAAAGAAGCACAGATTGACAGAGGAGTGTTGGCGGAGTGTGAAGTGTTAGTAAAGATGAGGGATAAAATTATGTCAGAAATGAATGAAGGTCAAGCAGGCTCTGTTTTTTAGTCTTCTGATTCAGTTTTAGTATGAAAGAAGTCTGTGAAAACTTTTAGTACTGATTAGCGGTGATGAGCGACAGCGTCATTCAATCATGTTGTCTGCGAGGCGCCCAGACTACTGGGTCAGGCCTACCTTTCTTGGCCTGCTGTGCCAGGATTCGGCGTGTGCGTGCCGTGGTGCCTTTGGGCATGTTGATGATGTACTTGCCTTCCATCTCGGCTGTCACACGCCGGCGCTTCACTGCTGGCAACCCGTTCCCCTCATCTGCTGGCTGACTTACAACTGACAAAAAAAAAGTGTTGGGTAGACGAGAATGAAACAGAGGAAAGAAAGGCTGGATTTGTTGGTCAAGAGGGCGATGAGGTGAATGATATCTACCTGCTTTGTTACTCTTGTTTGCTTGCATGTTGGACACGGTGACAGAGAGGCGGTTGTCAGGTCGACGGGCTGGAGTGGCTGGCGGGGAGTCGTGGCTCAAGGCATTGGCAATCATACGAGTGGCAGCTGAGAAAAGACAGGGACATTCTTAATAAGCTGTGATTTATCTTGTTTCTTATGCAAACTCAATTTTTTCACCATATTCTGTGCACAAGACCAGATCAGAGGACAGCTGGGCTTCACAGTTGTCTTCTGAAATGTGAGAGGACTTTCAAAATTAAAATGGCACATCAAAGAATGTGTACAACACATTCTTGTACAACCTGGCACCGGGACCAAATAACTAACTGATGCAGTTTGTTAAAGTAGCATTAGATTAAATTGATTTACTTATAGAGACACTTAGCCTTTAATATGTTCCATTAGCTGACATAACAATGACAAATACAGCGAGTGAAAATTCTTATTTTGCACAGCTTTAGACCGTTTTAGGCTATCTCTTAAATAAGAAAGAGGAAGAGGTTAAGCTACTGAACAACTGGTCATACCTACTTGTGCCAATCCAAACCAGTTTTACATTGTGCTGTATAAGCGCTGGTTGAATGTTAAGTGCACATGAATGATCCAACAAAGCTTTTTACTTAGATCGATGAACAATATCCAAGCTACAGATATAATGTATGTAATAATGCTGAAAATGGGTCGACCATGTTGCTCCCTGAAAGTAAGATGCATTTCGTATGCATTAACATATTCTGTCAAATTGCGATTATTATTATTATGCACATTTAAGTTGCTTACAAACATACACACATACATCATCATTCAAATGCCACACAGCCGTTAATTTTTAAATCTATCTACTGCTAAACATGACTCATAAATCTCTGCATCTAAAAGTATAAAATTGTACTTAATCTGAGCTTAATGGAAACTGAATCTCAGCTGATTTGTATCGGCTGTGAATCGCAGGGTATCCAATGTTTTTTTAATAATTTCCTTAATCAGATCAACGAACATATATATTGAACTTTTTTGAGGGGTAGATGGACACCCCAACTTCTGGTGCTATATTGTTTTCTCAGAAAGTTTAGAACAATGAAGAACATGGATAATTGTTATGTGATTTGTACACTTCGTGATCATAAAGATTTGATTTGATCAATATCTTTAAAGTTTTTCTTCTTCAGAGAACACTAGTTACCTTCCGCTCCTTTAACCATCACCGATAAGCACCACACCAAAGAGTCATCAGGTGGAGACAGTCTAAAATCAATTTAATGCACTTAATAAAAACATCAATGCATGGAACATGTGTATCAATATCTTATGAGAGGAAGCATTAAGATATTGACATATTGATTTTTATCCACTCCTGTGGTTAACTTCAATATTTTATAATCCTACAACATGTCTGCCTCTTTCATCTGATCACTGCAGACAGAGTTTATTATTATACAACTGTTGATTCGTATTGCTTCCGGCTGGGCTGATAAATAAGTCACATGGTTGTCTCACTCTAATAAATGAATGTATGAAGTAGGACGGATGATAAACACTGTTGTTTCATTGCTCCAGACTGAACAGTTGCTGTGACCCTAAACTTAAATTTGAAAATAAATCCATATAACTTATGACAATGAAAATCTTTTTAAATTGTGGTCCATTGTTTTTCTCCAGAGAAAAAAGGTCAAATGTTGACACTTACGAGTGTTGGCAGTTCTTCTGAGCTCGGCTTGAACACTGGTCTGTCCTGAGGAGATGGCTTCTGTGGCCATTTTGCACATGTCCTGAAGAGCGAAGGTAGGAATACATATTACAGAGGTCGTGTTAAATTCACTGTTTACAGTGAGTCACTGACTTTCAAACACTTTCCATGACTGCATTCACAAAAATACATCGTCCATTTTAAACATTTCCTTACTTCAAACATTAAACTGTTAAGTCTGATCTCACCTGCCTGTAGACCTGCTTGGCGTGTTTAAGAATGGCAATGATGTCACCAACAACAGTAATGCCGAGGTCCATCATGATGTCCTTACTCAGGTCCATCAGCATGTTCTTCTGAATTCTGCAGTGACATGAAAAACCAGAAAATACCGTATTTGTTCCCTTGGTCTTGACCAAAGAAAAACAGAGGTATGTTGTTGCCCTTTAGGTTATTTTTTATTTTATTTGTTTATTTGATAGGGACTGAGCACATTAATGAACATCAGTCTACAATACAAGATGTAAACATGCCAGAGTTAGCAAAAAATTACATCTGTAGTCCCTAGGCAGGTAACAAAAACAGAAACATTTTAAATAACAACACTCAAATACAAATATATGAATACAAAGTATAAAAGGACGAAATACATTGTACACATGTCTACTTAAAAATGATCACAGTTCTGGTTTGCCTTGAGCCATTGTTTGAGATGAGACTTAAAGGTGGAATATGTGGGGCGCTCCCTTATTGCAACCGGTAGGCCATTCCAATATTTACTTCACTTTAATCTTGCTTTAATCACCACACGAATAACACAAATAAGTTTAGTTTTTAAGTGTCAAATGTCAAATTATAATTCTATCAAATTCTATCCATTTTAAATTCACACTACAAACAAACTGCACTAGAGTTCACCTCAAAGCAGACGGAGACCCCCATTTACAGACGGTCTTGGAGTTGTTGTTTGTGTTATAACTACTGCAAAATAGATCATCCAGAGGATTATATGATATGAATATGACTTTAGTTCTCATGTGTGAACCCTAAATGACCTAAAATTAATCAATGGAACTTTTGTCTTAGGCTGGACCAAAAGAACCAAACTAGAGGAGCAAACACAGCTAGATTTGTAGAAAGTGATTGCAATGTAAACTGCATTTGTAATATTGATCTAAAAATCACAATTTTATTTCTTCCCAAATCATTCATATCTTGTCCTGACAGAATTATTTTTGCAGTTGAGGATGATTACGTTGTGGATTATGACTGTTTAGATGCAGCCGCTCTTTCTACTGGATCTGGTTTCTGCATGTCATCACCAGTGAGGAAGGATGAGACCAACAATCAATACGTGACCTAACTTCAACATTACTGGTCTCAGGTTTTTACTTTCACATGTAGATCATCATTACATTGTTTCTAATCAGATTTATTTGTTTTTTGATTAACTTGTCAAGATTGGAACCAATCAGTTACGCCAATGATTTTACTGCAATGACGCAGATCAGTTGATGGGAGAGATTGTGTGTCAGCTCAGTTACACACTAATGTAAGAGTGCAGTGGAAAAGCATATGAAAACAGCACATCATGATGAGGCTAAAGCATATCAGGCCTATAAAAAAGGAGGCATTAGATTACCTGTTGTCCACAAAGGAGACTGCATAAGTGACAGCGAGGCCGGCTGGGATCCCAGCATCCTTAAAAAACTGAATCCACTCTGAGGTGGCTTCAGAAAAAAATAAAAGATTGTAAGCAATCATAAATCAACAAAAGCTAGCAGTTATTTTTAAGAGTCTGTTTAGTGCCAAAATCCCTCTTTTTGTTACTATACTTCCACCACAGCTCAGCAGGGAAACACAAAGAGGGAATTTGATGCTAAAAATACTGTAAATGTGGCAGATATCCACTTGATATGACCAACTCAGACTGTTGAAGCCTCATATAAGCTTCAGATAAACTTTTAAATGCATTTTTACACAAAATGACTGTCGACACACTATGGATTATCACTTACATCATCACTTAAATTAAAAGTGCATTTGAAGGGGATCTTTTAATGGCCAGTATGAACAGGAGGGATAATTACAGCGAGGAAAACCTCTTTCAATGTTCATATGGGCACCTGACTGTTGTTGTAAGACAGACTTAAAAATTTACGAACCCATCCTTTCAACTCACAATGATATAAAACAGCAAAAAGCAGAAAATCCACACATGTAAGAAGCTGAAACCAACATACAGCAGCCTCTCTGTTGTATATGTGACATACTAAATTGAGTAATGATCAAAATTAGTTTCTGCACTACTTGTGACCACAGTAACAGTAGATTGGCCTCTTCAAGGTAAACAACATAAAGTTATAGTGTAGATTATGGTTCTCAGTCATACAGCAGTAGAGTACAGTGGGGGTTTACACCTCTCACTGCACTCTACTGTAGTCTCTAACCCCCACTGTCTGGCCGGCGGGAGATATAAACCCTAGGAGACAGCAACGTGTTGAAGTGTGACACATGCTGACCAAGGCCAGCTGGAGGTTGTTTATAACACCGAGTATGAAACGTCTTGTGGTCTGAGTAAAAGATCCAGAGTGGAGGGAGCGCGACAGCTGCCACAACAATGGCTCATCCCAACTGGGAGTCACACGGTGGCTAAATTCTCGTTTGACACTTAGTGAGGCGTCTCTTTAGGGGCAAAGTATACCACAAATAAAAGCTTAAGTGCTATCAAAAAAGATATTGTAACATTATAAAGCTAGATTTATGGATCACTGTCAATAAAATGTGAAAAAATGTGATTCAAATCTGATACAGATTCAGTGCCGGTTGGCTAACGTGAGAATAACACGATGAATTAGCTTAATTAAACGATTAAATCGCGAACAATTCAGAGCACAGTTCCCCCATTACATGTGTTGTAACAATAAGAAGTGAAATCACATATTTAAAGCACGACTAACAGAGCGGTTACTGCTAGCATCCCGCATTAGCATTGTCTTAGCCATGAATTAAAAGGTGCTAACTGCGGCACCCAAAATGAACAGAACCGCTCGTAAAAACTCTAGACAGTGTTTCGAGTTAATGCACTGGCCTTATCTAATGTTAAAATACAGAAATATTTTGAGTATTGCCAAGTAGTAACGTTGGCTAGCCGGGCCTTTATGCTCTCACCTGTTGTCACGGACGCCATGTTTACAATAAATGTGTGGTGACGTAGGCGGCTACATCCGGGCATCCGTGACGCAACTTCCGCCCCTCAAAAAAAAAAAAAAAAAAAAAAAGTGATGTGAAGTTTTATTTATTTGTTCCACCAACAAATTTGTCTCAAGATGTGTGGATATCGATAATAAATGTGATTTTCGTTAAAAAAAAAAAAAAAAAAAAGAAGAAGAAGAAAGAAAGACAAAGAAAAAAGAAGACGATACAACTAAACCTTTATTTTATGAATAACAGTTTACAAATCAGGATTCTGGGAAAAATTAGGATTATTTGAACACTCAAACGAACCATTCAATTAAGCTTCCCCATCGTGTGAACTTTTCATGATTAAATTTGGAAAATATTTTGAGTCTATCCAACTTTTAAACAACAACGAATGTGCACATACAGGTAGTAAGGTCCAAGATTTTTTTTTTTTTAAAGAAATATGATTTTATTGCCCACCTTTTCTGTTATTTTTCTATTTATTTATTATTATTAATTTGACCTTTTGTCCTGTTAGCATGTTGATTGTATCAACAAACTGAAAGTGAAGTCATATCCTTTATGTCATCTTTATTTCATCATGATGCCTACTTGTTTACTGTTATTGTATTATTGCCACACATATTGTAAGTGATGATTTCTAAAAAATAAAATGTTTTATTTATTTTGGTCATTTCTGTTATAAACATAGTTTTAAACTTTCTATTAAAGATGTTATAATATATTTTGAATGTAAAGACCCTAAAATTGATTTTATTGTTAATGTGATGATTATAACGGGTAGGTTTTTTTTAATTCACACGTTGTTTTTCAAAGAAATTACCATTATTTTCTATGTTCCTACATGATTTCACATCATTTTAGTTTCAATAAAGTTTCAATAAAAAAAAATGAAAACAGTTTTATTTATGGACACTAGAGAGCGACACAGACTGCAAGCTCACACAAAACACCCATCATATGCAGTTATGATCACTTTAACTATGAAACATTCAAGTTGCTGCTACATGTGCTCCTTTTTATTTTTGGTTTTATTTAATTGTTCTATTGCATCATTATACATATATAAACATTGCTAGTTCTCTGTTTTTGTTTTTTAAATTGTTAGTTCAAGAATATCTTATTATGTAATACCTTGTCTTGATTGTTGAGGTCTGTGATTGTTTGAAACTTAAAAAATAAAAAATACTGAATGGCACATTCGGCTGACATTAAAAATATTGTCAAAGCATTTAGTCAATTAATTGATTAGTCAATGGACAGAAAATTAATTGGCAGCTATGATCTATTTGTTATGCCAAACATCAACCTGGTTACAGCCTCAGAAATATGAGGACGTTCTCTGTTTTCATTGTAAATTAAATACGATTGTGTTTTAGACTGTCAGTCAGACAAAACAAGATATTTGAAAATGTCAGCTTGAGGTCTGGGAAATTGTTATTGAATGTGATGTGATTGATGTGAATTTTGAGTTTTCAACATTTCCTGACATTTTATAGACTTAATGATTGAATAATTAAAGGAGAAAATCAATACAACATAATGACATTAATCGTTAGTTGCAATAACAAAAAGATATGTACAATCAAAAAGACAAAAACACTAAACACAATCACTTTTTAGCTCCATGGCAAACACCTGCAGTTTCAACTCAAGTAACAAAGATAATAACAGGCTTTTTTTTTTCTTTGATTTTACATTCAAGGAAAATTCTGCATAAGTCAAAGAGATCAACAAAGGTCAAGCATTTAAAAAGCAAGAGACGTGTACCTTAAAATATGTTGTTTATTAATGCAATTTCTTCACAAATTGGAAATTTTGACATTTGGTCAAACCATCATTAAAGGAGACCGCTCACCCAGCTTTTGCAGTCCAGAAGCTGAGAGAAAACAACTGCATGGATAGAAAACAGAGCCACATAAGATCAGAGAGCAGGGACTGCAAAAGCGACACAGCAAATTTATCAACACTTTGGTCCACTTCAAGAGTTAAAAACCAATGAAATTAAAGTCATAAAAATAAGTAAACAGCACTTTATGGTGATGTGGAGAAAACTAGTGAGATATGTTAAATTATATATGAACTTAAAAAAAAAAATAGAAAATTTGATATGAGAGCACCTTGATGAGCTGAAGTAAATATCCAAATGACAACTGTCATTTTAGGCAATGTCTGACGACGTCACATATTAAACAAGGTTTCTTTGGGCCTTTTACTGTTGCAACCTCAAAAGTCATATATCACCTGTTTCCAAATGTGACAATATGACAACCTTTGCTTCAAGAATAAAGATACATTGTTAAAATATGAAGTAAACTGTTACAAAAACAGATGAAACATTGATAAAAGCAACATCTCAATG
The DNA here is from genome assembly GCF_910596095.1 of Thunnus maccoyii. NCBI lineage: Eukaryota > Metazoa > Chordata > Actinopteri > Scombriformes > Scombridae > Thunnus > Thunnus maccoyii. The sequence continues at coordinate 20,282,462 of NC_056538.1, forward strand.
AAATGAAGCAATCTCGGTCATCAAAAATAAGACAAAAAAAAAGAAATGACTTTTTAGATCATTTGTAACATAATCTCTCTGTGAAGATTGTCTCGAAACTTGATGTTACAATAATTAGCAAGAATAACGTTTAATATTTGAACAAAAAATGGATAATTAAAGCAATACATCCTCACACTGGACATATAGTAGCAGTCAGTTTGAGCACTGCGTGATTTGCTACATTATGTTAATCCAAGAGGATAATAAGTATTGCACATGAATCAGAGTGTATAATGGGACTTGTGGAAAAATAGAAATACATTGCAACATTCACCACATCATAGAAAAATAGGAAAGCTCTTGTATCGTCGCCGTTGTACAGTACAGGTATGTGCAGGCAGCTTCTCTGTCTGAATATTTCTCCTTTTCCCTCTGTGTCACCTTTTCCCAATTCATTAGCAAACCATTTGTGATTGTAACATAACAGGAAAAAAAAAAGATTTAAAGCAACTTCAACTAAATCCAAGGCAAAGAAATTAGATGTAAGAATGAGTCTAATTTGTTGTGTGGCATTCAAGGGCATCGGTGTGAAGTGCAGGTACAGTACAAGGGCCCTCTGAGATCTGTACATCACACTTAAAATGTAGCAGGCAATTGATATTAAACTAGGATGAAATCATAGAGTGATTACTGGGCTTCCAGCGTTTCGTCTGCGGGGGATTCACTGCGTTATTGGCTTCCATTCAGAATAAAACATCCCCCGTGAGACGAGCAGCGTGTTCATTTGTCTGGAGCCTCAGCAACAGCAATAAGTAACCTTCCACCATACGACGTGGAACTGCCTCATTATTATCGTATACTATAAGTAGCACCACAAAAAAACCCTATATACATGAGAACTATTGAATATGTTTTATGCTTGCTCTGACACCAGAACATATTCTCATCACATTTGCATTAGGAGAGGAAATCAAAAGGCATCTCCAACAGCTGTACAAATACAGTCCTTATTCAACATTTTAAAAAATGAGGTCTGCCCATTTTCTGACCACCAGGAGCCACATTTGAAAGAAAACTGATAGCATTCATTTAGCCATCGTTTGGATTAAATATGTTTATTTATTGAAAATAAAGCTTCTTTTCCAGCAAATACAATCACAATTATTATTATTATTTTAAAATCTCAATTAGACAACATATTTGAATACAAGAATGGATAAACTTTAACATAATAATGTTAATATCAAGGATAAAACTGCAATTATCCTTTAAATACACATTTCAGTTAGGAAATAACAATGTTATTGAGTGATATGTTTACACTGGCAGAAATGCATACTGAATATAAAATACTTTCTTCTTAAATGAAACTGGTTAGTCATGACGTTGTCATCTGAACACTTATAATATGTGTATTGACATTCAATCACACTACTGCTATTTTTTTTTTTCTCATTTTGCATCTGCTAAGGATCAAGTGGCATTAAGGTGTCAGTAGCTTTGGGACAGACCTCACAGAGAAAAACAAACAGACAAAACAAAGGCGTTATCATAACCTTCTAACATCATAGTTATAAACATACATCTACTTTGTCTTGGATAGTGCTTTATACTGTTTATAAAACATAAATACACACTGAGAGAGGCAGTGACATCGTGCTTCATGTTAAGGGACAGGGCAATATTTTAAGTTTATTTATTTTTTTTGCTCCTTTAGAAAAATATTCATTTTAAAACTAAACCTCAGTAACATCTTGTCTTGTTCTTCATTGACAAAAATATCCCATTTAGATCTGCAGACATTCATACTTTACAATCATGGAACATACACTTATATATATACATGTTACCTGTATATATGTATATGCATATAGATTTATAATTTTTTTTTTTGACACAGAAAAACCCTTGTAGTGCACAACATGCCTCCAAAAGTTGCCAAATGAAAATACAATAAAATAATGAAACAATAGTTACAATGCAACAATAATAGTAACAGTTATGAATAAATCTCTCGATTAAAAACAAACAAACAAACAAACAAAAAAAAGAAACGACAACAGCACAAGTGAAAGCAGAGGTCAATGCAAAAACAATCAAACGCACAAACAAACATAAACATTAAAATATATAACAGTTCTCACGCAAACATACAGGAAAAAACAAACTGTTTCAAATTCACAGGCGAAGAAAGGACGCTCACTCCACAACATCAGCCCGCATGTTCTCCCCTTTTTTGTTTCCCGGGTCTTGCTTTGTGCTCACTCGCCACATCAACCTCCATAAAGAAAGAAATAAACGGGCCAGGTGCCTCCGAGTGGACACACTCATAATAAAAGCACCCCCACCTTGTCTCCGCTGAGAGAACAGGGGAGGTGCGGAGACCACTGAGCCCAATATTTAGAGGTTGTCTGATTCACTACATTAGAAAAAAAAACGTCCCTCCTCGAGTTAAAAGGCATCGGTTCACATCTGATTGATTCTGAGCAAACAGGCTGGCAAAAACACGGAGCCGGTGCGCTGCTGCAACAAACTCCCTCTCCATCCTCGCTTTTAAATCAGCCTCACAACATAAGATGTGTCTTAATCTTCATTGTGTCAACATTGGAAAAATGGCTCAGCAGAAGACAGTGGCATCCATCTTGCATTTTGCATCTATGTGCGTGTGTGAAAGTATTCAATTACTGTTCACTGTAAGGATCCGCTCTGAGCAATGCGCTCCAGAAAAAGGTTCTTCTGTTCAGGGGGGGTAGGGGGTCAGGGGGAGGTGGGTGGTTGGGTGGGTGGTTGTTGCGTCCATGTCCTTGTATGAGAGGGTGCAAAAGGCTCGTGTTAGTTGGGCCGGCATTCACTCAAGGTCCCAAGGGCTCTCGGGGGTCTTCGGGCTCTCGGGGGTTGAAGACTTCAGAGAGAGGGAGAAAACACAGAGACAGAAGAGGAGAAACAGAGTTGGCTAGAGATGGGTCTAGCATGGCAGGTAGGCAGACGGCAGAAGAATTGTAAAAACGAGAGAAGAAAGCACAAGATTTAAGTGGAGGCTGTGATATTCAGATCCCCCAACTTGCCAAGTCCAAGCAGCAAATGAAGAAGCAGAAGGAAGTCGAGCAGATGAAGTGTTAAGAGGTGAGCGAGAGATCAGCAGTCTGTCTCCCACAAGAAAAGACCCTGAACAAAAGTGTCCTTTGTCCCTATTTCAGATCTGCACAAATACATTCAGCAAGAACAAGAAGGGAGAAAAGGATGGAAAAGGATGAGAGCAAGAGCACTGGAAAAGGGGCGACCGACAGAGGGAACAAGGTGGGGGCACCAGTGCTTGTTGTTGGAGTGTAAAGTGAGCGTGTGGTTTATCTCACTCAATGTACTGTACATGATGAAGATTGGGAGTATTGACTGTGAATTAATTTGTTCATTCAGAACACTTAAGATTGGCAACTTGGACGGCCTGTGTGTTTATTTACTCATCGTGTCCAGTTGCAGTTATTCTTATAATAAAAAACAAATGTTTTCTTTGTTAAGCTCAATATTAAAGGTTTGATTTAATTGATTTCATGTGCAACTCTCTGTTTATATGGCTCTTTATTGGAATGCATTTCAGAATGTGTAAACTTTAACCCAATCAGAAACACATGATTGTTTCTTTTCTTTTTTTTTTTTTTTTTCTCAATCTGTGAGACTGCTTGGCACTATACGTGTACTTAACTCAGCCTCTACTTCCAGCGATGTGTGTGTGTGTTGATATGTGTGCGCGTGTGTTTGTCGGTCAGTCAGAGCGCCAGCAGCGAAGGTGAGTTCAGGGAATCGGATGACTGCTCGCTACTGCTGTTCCGCTGGTTGGCACTGACCCCGCAGGCTCCCTCTGGGTAGGTGAACACAAATGAAGATGTGTATGAGGTGTTGTAGCTGCCAATGGCCGCATCGTCATGGTTACCACCACCACCACCACTGTCGCTGGCCATGAGGCATGGCCCGCCAGGTGCCGGCTCACTTGAGCCATAGAAAGAACTAGAAAACTCTACCTCCTGCATTATCCCTGGCTGAGGCTGCTGCTGGACTTGCTGCTGCTGGACTTGCTGCGGCTGCTGCTGCTGCGGCTGCTGCTGAACCGGAAGCTGGGACTGTGAGGAGGCCGGATGGGCTGTGTAGGCAGGAGGCAGATAGAAAGTGTCCTCCTTCACAGCCAAGCCCACAATGGAGACAGGAGGTTGTAAGGTCTGGGGATGGAGCTGGGTCTGGACCGGAGGGAGCTGCTCTGAGCTCTGCTGAGGCTGTTCCTGGTAGGTGATCTTACAGTTCGGCTGGTGGGCCACCAGGACAAACTCCAGCCGCTCCTTCTCCTTCTGCAGCTCAGAGATCTCAGCCTCCAGCTCTGCCTTCTCCTCCTCCAGTATGTCTGTCTCCTGTGGGTAGGTACAGAGAAGGAAAGACACAGGGGGCAAGGGGAGAGAGGGGACAGGGGGAATAGAGAGCCAAACAAGAAAAAGGTGGGTAAAATGAACAGAGGAGAAAGGAGAGGTATAGCAGAAAGAGAGAGGATACACGTGTTAGCTACACCGAACTTCTACTTCAGTGTTTATGGAGGTGGATGTTTATCCATTCCAGCAGAAATACGTTCCTCACCTGCAGTTGCATATGTAAGGTGGCTTATATAAGAGCCCATTAATTAGGCCATAAATACTGCTGGTATGTGGTCTGTCTTGAGCACTGTAAACACTCCACTTCAGCTAAACACCTCATTACCTCTCCCTTATTAAAACACACCTCTATGCTATGGGAGGTAACGTAAAGCATGTTATTATGATCGTTACTCAATCTGGCAGCTAAAACAGGGCCAAGCTCACCGACTGCAGTCTGTCTGTGAGCTCTCGTCGCCGGTTTCTGCACTTGGCGGCGGCCAATTTGTTTCTTTCTCGCCGGACACGCCTCTTCTCCTCCTCCTCCGGTGTGAGCTGGGATGAAAAGATATAAATAAAAAGGGTTAGGATACAAGTTTCGTCTTGAAAATGTGGTTATATTGTCTAAGCAGCAGTGGATGGGAAGTGGTGGCAGCGATACCAGCTATGCTTGTCTTTGGTGCATAATTTCCCTTTTGAGATGGAAAATGGAAACTTTTTACTGATTCCTTATCTTTCATGTGGTAAATGATACCTATTTGGTGAAAAAGACACAACAGATGACACATTTGATAGATTTGATACATTATTTCTTCCCTCCTCCTACATGGTCCTCTACATAGGCCTGGCCTTCCAGTCTAGTAGGTTTGTGCCTAATAAGGAATAAGGTTTGTGCCTTCAACAAATATGGAGTTGTCCTTCTTTCCTGCCCTTAAAAGTGTCTGTGCACACCACTGCTAACACAGTACATGTAAATGATTCTTTAAATGCCCATGTAGGTGATATACCTGTAGTGTATGTGTAACGTGCAAGAGCCAACAAACAAACGTTCAAGCACACACACTTACTAACACACCAACATCTCCATCCTCACTCACAGACTCGTCTCGTGTGCGGCGGCTGCGGGTTCTGGACTGGCGAATGGGGCCCGGTGCTGGGCCTGGAGTATCTGAACTTGGAGGAGTGAATCCAGATGCTGAAGAGTAACTGGGGCCTGGCATGTCGTAAGGGTCAACCAGTGAGACTGGCTGGGTCATGGTTGAGGTGCCAGTGGTCCCGCTCTGTCCAGAGGCCTGGGAGGAAATGAGGGTTGGCTGAACCATCCACTGCAGGTCCTGACTGGTGGTGATGGCGGTGACGGTTGGCACGAATGAACCGGGCATCTCCCCTCCGGCACTGGTCCCAGGCCCGCTGCCCACAATGCTCAAGCCAGCACCCGCTGACACACACTCCTGAGCAGGAGCAGGAGATATGAACAATAGACTTTTACACACCATGTAAAAGAAACTGCAGGTTAGGAAACACATTTATACACACGCAAAAAAGGCAGAAACACATGCAGGAACCAGCTTGAATCAATTTCTTTCTCTTATTGTAGTCATCACGCCAACCACAGTCAAGATTACACAACCCCGTGCTGCCATTATTACAAATGTACTATCCACAACCAAATAACTTCTATTGAAAGTCTAGTCCAAATTCTAATCAAGATGCATGGAAAACATGACATAAACATATGTCATGCTGAATTACATGGAAAAACAAACAAACACAAAATTTTTAATGTGTTTGGTGTTCTGGTAAGCTATAAAAATGGCAGTGTGGAAAAAAAAGGTCTGTGAGTTATCTAACAAGAAGAAAATATTGGAAACTTTAACATTAAAATTAGAGGTGTAAGGGCAAACAGCAACAAATATGTCAGTAATACATTATGTTTTAATCTTGAATTCACCTATTTTAAGTCTTTTCCTGTGTTAAAACTTTTTTTGAAGTAAGCCTACAACAGGTCTAATAATACATCCAGAACGTCCATATCTGTCGCTTGTCTTTTGTTTAATTTTAGACATTATCGACCTGCATTAATATTCATAAAAAAGCGTGTTAAGACATTGGGACAGGCAGCTACGAGAGCGACCGCCTCGACCAATCATCTCGCTTAAAAATGTTTCCCTCCCCTCCCCCCCCCTCCATCCCTCCTCCTTCTTCCTCCTCCCCCGTCACACCCCCGGTGTTCCCCTTGGCAACGCGACGTAGCGCTCCAAAATAGAACAGGCATTTACGTCACGGCGAGGCCTGTGAGAGGAGAGCGGAGCGCGTGGAAGGAGACCGAGCGGTAGGGAGGGGCGGGGCTCCGGCGCTGACGTAGGAGAGTTCCAGAACTCTGTCATCCGTTCTGCGGCGTGCTGCAAACCGAGCACGTTGTCAACGCCTGGGAGCCGCTGCCGGGGCGACTAGCAGCAACAGATCACCGACTTATTCAGACTGTAACGCTCATATATTGAAGAAAGACTATTTATATCTGGCTGCAGGCACACACACTAACTCAACAGCTTTCTTTATGCGGTTTCCAATAGGAACATGAGCGCCACGTCTTTATGAAAATACGAAATGTATTGTAGCAGTCAAATAAAAGTTTTTTAAAGAGTCTCTTAAAAATAGATGCTATAGGCTACAGTTTCCATAACTGTTTTGTTTATGTCTACTCATACTGTAACATAGCCTACGTGTCATATGGCTATGAGGTGCTAAATTACCATAGTGCCTAAAATATAGGCTAGTGTTATAATAAGTCCTCTGAAATCTGCGGTCTGTATAAGAGGACATAAAAAACAAATACATACGCCTATAAATTAGGTTAATAATAATCAAAGTATAGACTGCTACATTGTATAATGGCCAACATGAAGTTTGTATTTACATGTTTGCAGAAGCACGTGCCCTATTTAACCTATAGGCCTATGAAACGTCAGCACATAAGGCTCACCTGTGCATGTACGACCGTAAGTCAGACCTGTTGCATTAACACGTTAATTAAACAGCTTTACCATGTGCTGATTGTTTGTTAATTAATGACTCTCGCTCTCTGTGCTTTACGCAAAGCATGATTCACACATAGGCTACATGCAGCATTGCGCTTAGCCTGCTCACTCGGACTTACCTGCGGAGCGCTGGTGGTCGGCGGGCTCCCGAAGGAGTCCACGGAGGAAAGGTACTGGGACTCAATGGATGGAGACGAGCTTCCACGGGATCCGCTGTCGGGGTCGCCGGGGAACCCTTGGTACATCTCCCCGGAGGGACCGAAAGTGAACGCAACACCTGCAGTTACCGGAGAGAACGCGATGTCACCTGCAGCGGCAGGGCAGCGGCACACACAAGAAGATTACTTAAGTAGAAGTACTGTAGGGAGAGAATGACTGATGTTATAGGCAGCGCTTTGATAATGGTTTAAATAGTGCTCTCTGGTAAAAGCTGGATACCATTGAGATTAATTAGCTTACTTTTGTCTACGAAAATCCATTGATCACTGGCGAAAACTGTACAATAAAAGTCTAGCGGACTGTTTTATAGCCTTCTTAAAAGGCTATCAAAGGAGGATATAATAGGCTGACGGGCAGCGGTGGACAGATGTTTCCGAGCAGAGCTGAACATCTGATTTCTAGGTAAATACTTATTTTAAATACTTCATATACTGTCTAACGTACATATGATGTGAATCTGGACTTACAGTTGCTGATCTTTTTGTTATTTCCCGGCGAGATGCTCTTGGTTTCTTTCCAAAAAAGTTGCATGAAGAAGATTAATCCAGTTCCCCGCGTTCAGGGGGAGGAAAGCGTCCCAATTCAATCTGTTAAGAAGTCCTCTCGTTTAGCATTAAATCCTCTCCCAAACATGCGATGATAGATCCATACAGTCCGTTCACGGTAAGCCGGTGGATGTTAGCAAGTATTACGGTGCACAGTAGCAGATCTTGTCTTATGAATGAATCCATCCTCCTCGAGTACAACCAAGGCATTTCTATCGCTTAAGTCCCGCCTCGGAGTTCCGCTGACGTACATGCCCATATTTGTGCTTTGGTGTTGTGTTTGGTATCCTTGGTGACGTTGAGGGATTCCCTCTCCCACTGAAATGGACCAGAAGCTCACCTCGCAGAGGGATAATAATAGATGTTTTTTTTTAATACTATCACAGGCACGAGATATTTCTCACCGTCTGACAATTTCTGAGAGGAAATTTTAAGAAACTTTAGTGCGATAAATATGGAAAGTATCTATTTAGGACTATATGCGTCTGTCTAGTCTGGAACATTTATTGGGTCATGGCTACGTCAGGTGATGATATGTCTATATGTCTACAGTCATGTCTATAAGCTTCTCAGGAGTGATTTTGCGTTCAATTAGCTGAAATCAACGGCTCGTGTATGGACTTAAACATTATTATTAATTACAGATAAATAAGAAACGCGAAGTTTAAAAACTGTTGTCTATACATCGCCGTTTGAATGACGTGTAGAATATAAACTGGGACACACCAGGAGCTATGCAATGCCTTATTTATACATAACGTCATGTCTCTCTGGGACGGAATCCCGTCAGGCATGCAAGGGAAATCCTGCTGAAAACTTTCTCAAGACACGCCCTAAGGGAGTCCTCTGAACTTGAGAGCCATGTCTAATGGGAGGAAAGCCTCTTTTTCAACTGTGTCTGAACACTCGCTAAACCTGAACTAAGGCTGCCAAGTATGAAATTACCGCAGGTTGAAAAAGACTCTCAAACTGTATTAATGCATCACCAGTCATCCAGTAGGATTTTAGGCTGCATATTCATGGATTTTAGTGTAGTCGAGACTCAGCTTAAGTATCAGCAGCGGCCTCAACATGCCCACAAGAAAGAAAAAAGAAAAATAAACACACAAATTGGTAAACAGCAGTGTAATTCTGTCATGGACAGTGGGCAGCAATGACGGAAATCGGCGCCTGTCATTGCAAACATCACCCGGCCCGAGCAGAAAGTGATTCATTATTATAGCCTACATGCAGTGGGAATGTGGCAGGTGGGAGGTTGGCTTTGGTTGGAGGGGGGTTGCTCCACGGGCAAAATGCGGGAAGACTGGGTGGCAAATCATGAATGAAAATCTTGAAATACAAGGCCTACGTTTTGTGGTTGTGATGTCAAACAATGTTACGGGGCGGGCATGCTGCTGTGTACGGGCTTACAGCTACGGTCGATGTGTGAAAAGGCGTGAGCAAGAAGGGAAGAGTTGGGGATAACAAGTTATTAGTCAGAGCTACAACAACGTCAGAGACGAGGATCCACGGAGGACGTTGTGTCCCATCCGAGCTGCCGTTCTCTGCTGCTGAACCTGGGATGACTAACTCCGTCGATGTAAGTTGTTTCATTACATAGGAAATTGATGAGATGAATGGCTGATAACGCAGGTGAACACGTGAACTAACTAACCACAATAAGTGATAACAGCATGAGTTGACGTAGTGAGGGCAAGAAAGACTGGAGATAAATCCTGACTAATACCGATATTATAGCTGTGTATGCTAATGAATGTGCATACATACATCACGATGACAACATAACATATGTTTTTTCTCTTAACACTGCTCAAAATATTCCAAAAAGTCAGTATTACCACGCAAAAAGGAGATATTGTGGCTAAAACAAGGTGCCGGGACCATGTGCTATCCACGGGTCTGCTGCATGTGTGTAGCGTTCTGTCGCTATGGATACGCCGTTGCCTCTGACGCAAGGACGTATAAATTTGGTCTTTTTTGTTATGCCGCCTAGCAACCGGTTTCCGTGGTAACCGGCTCTGAGTGACAGACAGACAGCAGCACACAATATGGCTTCCGGATTCTTTCTGTTCAGGGAACAGCAGCAAATCTGTGAATACTACAGCGTTTGTTGTTATTTTAACACAGTTTTAACCGTCAGCGACTGTTGTTTTGCGTTTTATAAGGTCTGTGACAGTTTGAGGAAACGTCAATGTTACGTTGTTAGCCTTTATTAAACTCGTTTCTGTCCTGTTGCCTTTAAAATGTAAATATTCACACGCATCATATACACATATAAGCATCTCGTTTATTTATTGTATTGTAACGTTTGATGTGGTAACATGGGGACCCCAAGACAAACTGAGTTTTCAGATGGGTTTTGTCATTTAATGTAGTAAAGTTAACTAGTTTAAGTATTTCAACATTTTCACAGTCATAAAGATAATACATAGTGGTATGCAAGGTATGTTTGAAGCAGTGTTTTAACTTAGGGAAGTTTTTTTTTATCTAACTCTTCATAGACTGTCTTTTGAATACAGCTGTCCAGCTCATTTAGAGCACTATTACGCAGTTTAAATGACACTGCAAAGTTTGTGGTAGTCTAGACTTCAGGCGAGCCAGGTAAAAAATAGAGGCAGTATTGTCTAATGCCCCTGATGTGCTTTGTTTTGCTTGCCCCTGTCTCTTAGCGTATTTTCGGGAAGCCACTAACTTGCACTGTGCTCATGAGGCCAGCCCCTGTTTCCTTTTGGAAGGCGGGCCGTGTTTGCCTGGTCTTCCTGCCCAAAATATTTGTTACCAGGCAACGGTTAGGCCTGTCCCACTTCAGAGTGGTGTTGTTTACACCCCTTCTGGCTCCATATCCCAACAACATTACATAACCCTCACAGGCTTTCCCCACCTCAGTGAGAGAAATATGATCGGTCTTCTCTCTCCAGCCAACCAAAATGTCTCGTTCCCTCATACCATAGTTTTTCTCTCTGCCACTCAACGGTTTCCTTATGTCTTTGTCTGCTGCTGTGTTCACTCCGAGCCGTCATCTAGCAATTCAGAGTAACAAAACTGAAACTTTAGGTTAAGAAGTTAATTTGAAGAAGATTGTTTATGAAAAAACTATGCTTGACTTGACTTTCAGGTCAGCCTGTGGCTAAACATCCCAGAGGCTTATTGTTACATGATCTGTTAGGTGGGGGTTCAGGTCTGTGCCTGTAGCCTAACCATTTAATAACACATCTGAATCCAGTAATTCTTTCTTGGCAAAGTCGGAGGCATTTCAGCACGCCTAAGCAAACATGGCTTGTGTATACTGTATTAACTGAAATACTTGTGCTGAAATTAAAAAAAAAACGGAGCCCTGCCTTTATTAATATTTCAGTTCAGAATGAATCATAAACTTTTGAACCTGGGACATCCTTGTTTTATTTCTGCAAAGCAGCTTGCACCCTTCGTCTGTCTGTTTTAAGAACATTTACCTACATGTTTTATTAGATTTTAGTCATAGTTGTGGCCCAGTTTCTTGCTGTCAAAGTCATGAATGTGATCAGAATTACAAGTCAAAGACAAATCTTAGATGCGTACATATATACATACATATATATATATATACAGTTTTTGAGACCACAGTGTTATATTATATTGTAGGTGTAATGTTAATTTGTACCACCCTCTGTATTTGGCTTATATACTAGCGTATATAATCTTTGAGTGGCTCAGCTGCCCTCAATCTTCCTCATCTTATGAGCGATAATTGAAATTGTGCATAAAGTAAGGAGTTATGAAACAGTTGTGCAGGGCAGGGTGCAGTTTCTCCAATTTTCTGTCTTACAGCAAAGTCTGTGCTTTGTAGTTGTATCACAGATCAGGAGCGACGCTGAGAAACAGTCTTCCTTTGTTTGTGAGAGCCAAAAAACAAGCGTACTGGCTCGATATGAACCTTCACCCTCTCCTGATTCCCTGTAGAGTTCGCAGTGTTTAGACAGACAGAATCTTGTAGTATCTGATAGCAGCATTGCTTAGATTTGCAGAGTAAACTAGTGTTGTTATGGTTAAAATCTGATGTTATGTCACTGAGAATTATAACAAATGTTTATTGGTTGCATGTGTGACCAGATGATACTCAATACGTAAGAGCCAGAATAAACTGGAGCCAGAGAATACAGATTTTTATTTACAATGCATTAAAATAAGACTTTTCTCTTTTCAATAGAAGGCCTGAATGCAGGCTGTAATATAGGAGGGATGGAATAAACTGTTACAGTAATCAGATAAACAATGAATAAACAAACAAAGAAAATAAACAATGTGGGGCTAGACTGAATTGTCAGGGAAACCGCACTCTTCCTCAACGACCGGATGTGTGTCTCAATAAACTGAAACTGAGTTGCAAGAACTGAATCCGGAAGTATATAGAGAGTTGAATTTTCAGTGAGGATCACATACAGTTTCAGCGCAAATGAATTCAGTTTCATAATATTACATTCAGTTTCAAGTTTATTGGAATTCAGTTACAAACTAATAAATTTAGTTTCAAATTATGCTATTCAGATTCAGTTTTTCAATGCAATTATTCAAGTTAAACGATACAAATTCAAATTATGTGATTCAAATTCAGTTTTTTAATGCAATTATTCAAGTTGAGCATTTTAAATTCAAATATAAATGATTCAAAATCAGTTTCTAGTGACACATATTTCTGCCCATAGGTGAGCTTCTAGCCCCCTTTTTTTTATAGACTTCTTGACTCTTGCCTGGGTCCTAGTGCTAGACTACCTGTTACCTTCCACACATGCATTATGTGTCTGACTGCATGTGACATCGATCATCCGTCCATCAATCAGTCTTCTTCTGCTTATTTGGAAGACATGCCAACACCATTTCAGCTGCATCCTTTTTATGCAAATGGATAGAGGTTTCACTCTGAGCTTCTTGTAGAGATACAAACTCCTCACCTTGTCCCAAAAGATGAGCCCAGACACCCTACAAGAAAAAATAATAATAATTTTGACCATTTGAGCTTATCCTTTCTTCACTATGATGGTCCGGTGCAACATTTGTATGACTCCAGACGCAGCGGCAATCACGTTGTAGCTCTTGTATTTCCCTTCTTACTGATACTTCTGTCAGTTTAATACCAATATATTTTAACTCCTTTGCTTGGGGCCGCAACTCACTGTCAACCTAAAAACGTGCTCTACTTTCTGCTTGTATAACTGAAGCTTTTGCCTCAGTTAAACTGAAAGCCCTTGCACCCCCAGACTCCCACAGACTCTCCAGGAAAATTCCCATGATCCTTTCAGTATCTTTGCGAGTTTCATTATTTACACTTGTGACTTTCCAGTATTTCTTGTTCCCCACTTCAGCACACAGCTCCCACGCAGCTACTAAACCTACTGTTTATGTTAACGCACTTGTGTTTACATGGCGTAATCCTTGTGGCTCTCTAGTTCAATAACGAGCCTTTGCGTGTTTACAGGAACCCACACGGCACACACGCACAGCAATAATTTACAGTGATCTGTAGAGAGGGTAAAACATTCAATTGTGCATGCGTCATAGCCTCAGTTGTGGGTTCTTCTGAGAAAAAAATGTCCACCCAGCAGAATGGTATCAGGGCTCTTGCGCTCGTTTCGCTCATTGTTAAGCAGGTGAGTGAGGCTATGACTGACCTGCTGTAAATGGGCCCTTGACTGTACTTGATGATGAAGCACAAATTAAAAAGATGCTTGACAGCAGCTTTGTGCATGAGAGAGATTATTGCACCACAGCAGAAAAATGAAGATAATGTACTAAATTGTTTTGTATTTTGACTGACTAGTGTGCAACCATAAGTGGGATAATCTTGCACAATGTCTGTTAGGTGAATTGTGGTAATGTGGGACACTGCCCAAATGTGGGACACCTAAGCTCCGGTGGGTGTAGGTCTTCCTCAAACAAATGAAAGATGATAAAACTATGGGTTAATGCAAGCTGTGATGTCATGTGATCAAAATCATACGACTTCTCAAATGTCCAATCATGGATAGGGTGGAGCAATCTTCAAACAGGAAGCGTCCCATGTGACGACCACCCAAAGGTCAGTGACACAGTGTTTAGATAAACTTAATGTTGAGGGTATATATTTCTTATAAATAAAACAATCTTGCTAGTTTTCATCAGGATGTGTTTGTGATATGTTTGTCCATCAAAAAAATATTATAATATGGTGTAAATATACTCGATATTTGTCATTGCAATCAAAATTTCCATTGTCTCACTTTAGGAAATATGATTTACCTAGTGTGGGACAGTTCTAAAACTACTTTGGTCAGGCAAAAATGCGTGTAGGGGCGTGGATTGTGCAATAACAATGGTTATTTACAGGATTTTAGACATTTAATGCATTTTTTTAGATATTTAAGGTGAAGGGCAAACTATATCCAATTATTGGGGGTGGGTGCATGTCTGTTAACATCGTATGAGGGTTTTTTTGTGGTTGCATGTATGTGTGCATGAAGGGAGCACCCTTGCCTTTTTAAAGTCAGGGATAATATTAGGCATAAATGTCTGAGATTACAAGATAGCAATGAATTTCAAAAACACAGATATTCAAATATTCATAGCAATTTAATAAAATCCTTCCACTTAATTCTGTGCATGTTATTGATTAATTCAATGGAATATATTTCAGATCATAATGGCAAAGGAGAGAAATAAGACAGAGAGAGAACGCCAGACACAGAGAGAGAGGCAGGCAAAGAATCAGGGGAAGGAAACTTAATCAGTGGAGGCAGAACAGGATGAGGGGAGCAAAAGAAGGGGAGAGACGGATCGTTGAGGATGGCGGGGTGTTGTGGTGATGGTGTTTGATGTTGTTCGATTCTCCATGTAACATCCACCTATAAGCTTGAGTTCTGTAACAGCAATAACACTGTAAATAGTTAAATTATTGAACATGGGATTGCACATTTAGCCCTGAGTGTTACTGACCTGAGAAGTTTTTATCACATGAATTGAGGTGATTTAGGTCTTTTAACAGACTTTTAAGTGTCCCACATTAGGAAATGCAAATTGTCTGAAGAGTACTGATATGTCTATCATTTCTTTTATGAGTGTGAGATATGCATTTTCTCTTTTGGTTTGATTAGGACACATCCTGGGGATTTTGGAGTGGTACTGTTTGTAGATTTAATACATTGGCTTCAGATGGGAATATATTCCAGAAGTCTGAAATTCAAAAAAATGCCCCCCATCAAGCTAATTCACTCTAATTTGTGGTGAGTGAGATCATTTCTTTATTTAAATATTTGTCAAAACCTCTAAATAATCGTCTCCACAATTGTTCACAGCGTCAGAACAATTGGTGCTCTAAGTGCAGCCGTAAACGTCAGCATTGAGGTGCAGAAAGCAGAGTGGATAGCTCTATTGTATCATGCACTGCATGGGAGTCGGATGCCTAAAGTTAAATGCAATCAGTGGGTTTCAGTATTCCACAGCTCTCTCTGTGACTCAGACACAAGCAGCGCGTCAATCCTAGCCTACTTTCAACAGGCTCGCTGCCAGTCAGGGAGGCAGAGTGCCAGAAAGAGGGAGGGACGAGTGCAAGAGGGTGAGAGAGAATGAGGATGAGATCAGAGGTGGAAAGAAACTCAGTAGATTCAGTCAAATACTCTACTTAAGCACAATGTTGAGGCATTATTTTTTCATTTTAAATTACTCACATTTCCTATGATTAAACATATTAGTCTTCAACAATTGGCCTTTTTTGCATTTTCATTTGTCATAGTAGGAAAAGCACAAGTGTTGCTAATAACATTAACAATGCCTCCGTTGTATTCAAGTGTCTCAGTAAGCCATGACAGTGTGACAGTGAGCCAGCGTGCACAATACCAGGACTCTGAAAGTGAAACAGCTAAACAAAACACAACTTATCATTTATCCTTGCTTTGCTTTTCCTATTGTGATATGTCAGAATGTCTTCAGATTGTGATTTTTTTTTTTGCCTGTAGGTTTCTCTAGACTAGGCTCTATACTTCAACATGTTGGATCTGAAATGAAACAATAGCAATAATATTTCAGTGCTTTCATTGGACAAACCATGTACAAATTGTGGTTAATGGTTACAAAGAAAGTATTCAGATCCTTTACTGACAAGATTACATCAAAACCTAGTATATGGCTGGACTGTGCATGAAACTCTAGAGGATGGATACAAGAAGTGGTGACACGTCGCGACCAAGCCCCCAGGAAGTGTGGCAGGATTTGATTGAAGCCAGTTTGAACTAGTAAATGGTTAGGCTAGGTTGGCTCAGCCGAAGGGATGAACTCTTGTAGTCCAGTTAGGTTTGAGGTTAAGTTTAGGGTTACACACACAATGAACATGTACAAATCTCAAGTGAGTTTCGCCAAATGTCCCTCCAGCTGATCCAATCTAGCACCAACCATTTGACCCATTTCTCAATACCAAGTGTGCCAAGTTCGGCCTTGCGTACTTGCTAGTTTTGGCTGGCCCCACTGTTGCAGTCCAGCCAAAAAGTATAAACACTGAAAAATAAAAAATACCCATTACAAGTCATGCCTTGAATATTTCACTTCATAAAAGTATGTCAATATTATTAGAAAATGTACTTAAACTATCAAAAGTAAAAGTTCTCATAATTAAGAAAAATGGCCCCTGTGAGTGTTACACTGTGATATACTAAATTATTTAAGATTAATATTACTCATGTATTCATGTGTAAACAGCATTTTACTGCTGGTGGAGCCAATTTAAACTATTTTGTATATTGTTTAAGTTTAATCTATAACAGTGCATCATATTTAATATAAAAGCTCATCATATGCTTTGTTTGTTTGCAATATTTTCCTTTGAAATGAAGTGAAGTAAGATAATAAAGTAAGAAGAAATAAGGGGGAAAAAAATCACATAAAGAACGAGTAACGCAAAAATTATACTTAAGTAAATATACTTCATTACTTTCCTCCCCTGGCATTCTGTATTATGTATTAGAGCAATTTTGTTTTCATTCTTTACTTTACTAGCATTGAATGGGCAATTAAACAGTGACTATGAGGTTAAAGTGCTAACTTTCAGCTTTAATTAGAGGGTTTTACATACAAATCCAATGAAACATGTAGAAATTGTACCTGTTTTTGTACATAACCCTCAATGGTTAAAAGAGCAACACTATAGTCACCTATTTAAATTCACATTCAACCCTCATAGTCACTGTTTTATCTGAAATCCACTGTGCTGGAGTAGAGCCGATTGAACGCACATCACTGTTCTTATACATACAGACTGTGCTAAACGAAAACCTTAATATATATAAAATACAGGGCATTGCTATAGTTTCACAATCAAACAGTGTGAGGTTGGACATAACACTGCAATACTAATACACTGCCTCCAAAAAAAGCAGGATTCTCTCTCACACTGCCATTAAGCATATATGAATACTTCTTCCACCTGGATGAGGCGCGTGGATGCCAAGTTCATTATTCCCCCTACTCATTCTCTCTCTGTTTGCTTGTTTCTATCCAGAAGGCCTTTTTTTCATTTTGCTCACAGCCCCCCCCCCTCCCCACTTCTTCTCTCTTCCTTACATAAGGACTGCCCTATTTTTTCAGGGACCAGTAAGAGGTAGGAATAAAGGGAGTGAGTGGGTGAGGGAGAGGGACTGATAGACGGTGGGATCGAATGAAGAGAGATAGAGACAGAGAGAGAGAGAGAAAAAAGGTATGGGGGTACAAAAGAGGACCGTGTGTACACTGCACACGTCAAAAAGACACAAACCTGCATGTGTCCCCGTCATCCCCCTCGCCTCGCCGGCCTTCTCTGCCCACACAGTGCTCCTTCGCTCCTCACCCATCCTTTTGCTACTGTACACCTCACCCTGTAGCCCCAGTTTGTGCCTCGCAAGTGTTAGCGTTACATTTGAGTCACAGAGCTAAGCATCCATAAATACTCAGCGATGTTTGAAAAAACCCAGAAGGTCACGTAACAACACTTCCTGCTGTTCTGAAGGCATTTCCAGATTCTTTAAAGACTTTTCTAACCATTTGGATCAAACAATATTCTGTCTTCTGCAGAATAAAAAAGTTTTTTTTTACCCTTTTCCTAAGTTTTCTATCTATCTAAGGTATTTGTAAATACAATCCCATCCACAATATCTCCTGTAATATACTATGTTTGTTGCCTCCTTGAAATATTTCTAATGTGTTTCTTTATAAAATATGTTTCAGTTCTTTGTATTAAAGGGTTTAAAGCCAGATTTTTATAGACAATATAGCACTGATGTTGACTGTTTTTCACCAAAGCTTTGTACTCTGCTCATTCAACTACAGCTATAATGTGCATGTGTGTGTTAATAATGTTTTTTAATTGTTTCTATCTTCTGTGAAGCACTTTGTCACGTCTAATCTTGAATGGTGTTTACTTACTTTATTTTACTTAAAGGATAGGTTCTTTTAAAAAAAAATTTCAAGTGTGTCTTAAAACAACAGTCAGGTGTCCATATGAACACTGACAGAGGTTTTGCTCGCTGTAATCATTCCTCCTGTTCTTACTGGCTATTAAAAGATCCCCTTCCATTGTCTTTCAACATAAGTGATGGAGGCCAAAATCCACAATGTGTCCACGCAGCCATTTTGTGCAAAAGTGCATTTAAAAGTTTATCTGAAGCTTATATGAGTCTTCAGCAGTCTGAGTTAGTCATATCAAGTGGATATCTGCCACATTTACAGACTTTTTAGCATCAAATTCCCTCTTTGTGTTTCCCTGTTGAGCTGCGGAGGAAGTTTAGTGACAAAAAGAGGAACTTTGGCACTAAAAAGACTGTAACGTTGAAAGATATCTACTCGATTTGACTCATTTGGACGGCTGAAGCTTCATATTAGCTTCAGATAAACTTTTAAATACATTTTTACACAGAAGGAGGACTGGATTTTGGCCCCCATCACTTACATTGTAAGTGCATTATGCAGGGATCTTCTAATGGCCAGTATGAACAGGAGGAATGATTATGGCAAGAAAAACTGATTTCAATGTTCATTTGGGCACCTGACTGTTGTTTAAGGACAGACTTTAGAAACTGTGAACACGTCCTTTAAAAAGTACAAACCTGTTGACCCGACAGAAGACACCAGAACGTAGTGCTCAGTAGCTCTCAAGTAAGAGGAAATATCTGAGATTAGTCAAAATATTTCCAATCAACCAGCCAACAGTTGTTATGTATGTAATGATTGCAAGGTGCTTGAAACCACATTTGCGTACAGCAAGTATGCAAACAAGTTGAGCGTGACATGGCATTCAAGTTACGAGGAGAATTTCAAACATGTTTTTGCTGGGGGGCATTTGAGTACGCAGGCATGCACGAGTGACGGCAGCAGGTTGATGTTTAGTTGTCACATTCTTCCACTCTGCGCAGATGTGGACTAGTTTCAAGCATTTTTAAAATCCCATTTTATTGTTTTGTTATTAGTTCTTATGGTTATCATGAAGTGGTACTGTTGTATGACGTTGCACAGCATTTAATCATGTATAGTGCAGTGGATTGTTTGTACATTTTTGAATTGTAATTGCTTTGTATTGAACTGACTTGAGTTCCATATATGCTGTAGTACACACTCACTTTACAGTCAATATACATTACATTCAAATAAGTGATTATGTAATGCTGCAAAAAGTGTAAGTTACATGTATGTTTTTCATCCAGCCAGTTGAGGTCTCAACTAGGGTTCCTGTGAAAACGATTTACTGTAAGAAAAGTGTGTTTAAGGTCAGTTTTTATTGTTGGCTGTGATCTTGACACTGTAGGCTGTCAGAGAGTCTGAAAAGTTACCACACTGCTGGGAAAAAAGCAACAGTTACTATGAAATTTAATGTTGTTATTGTATACATGAAATTTAATATAGATATTGATATAAAAACAGTGCTTCCGACATTTTCATGAATTCTTTTCAAGGATATTAAGAAACACTAAAAAGATGAGTTGCTCATTGAACACGCACCAATAAAACTTGAATGGTTGATGCTGTTTGATTATAGACCAAATTTGATGCTCGAAACATTAAATTATTTTTCATTAACCTCTTCCACTCCCCTCCTCCCTACCATAGACCCATTTTTGTCTTTTTTTAGGGGGGGAAAGGGGATCTTTAGGGGGAGATAGCAGGTCAACAGTATTTGCTGCATAGAAGTGGTCTACAGCATCTGAAAGCTGGAAACTGAAGATTAATTTGAGATGCAGTTCAGCACTGTGTGTCAAGTTTTTTCTAGTAATAAATCTGTAATAAACATTGCGTTTTGGTTAGGTGCCTGTTCAAATTTTGATAGTTTAGAGTATAAAAGGGCTTAAAACATTATCACGGAAGTATATGATGGCCATTAAAGTATTTGCAGGAATTAATGGGTTGATACCATTTGTTACACAGATTTGGTGCAAAATGTGGGGACTAATATCATCATCTAATATCATCACACAGGAATACAATTGGGCTCATTGAATCCACAAGACTCTCAGCTTTCCAGTCATACCAAATTTGTGCATTTCCAATACTGTTTAGGGATCCCCAGTATGCAGAAATATTCGAATACACCATTTTTAGAATAGCATAGCGTATATAACACATTTATACTGCATGCAAAAAACTGCATGGGATTAACATAAAGTGGGCATATCTGTAAAGTGGAGACTTGTGGGTAACCATAGAATCCATTTTCATTCAGATATCTTGAGGTGAGAGGTTGAAGGACCCCTTTGAAAATGGCCATGCCAGTTTCTCCCATCGCCAAAATTTAGCCAAACTTTGGAGTATTATTTAGCCCCCCTCCCAACAAACTAGCATGACATGGTTGGAACCATCCACAGTGGATGCCTTCATCTAGTTTCATATCATACCAGTATCATCACTTTCGCTTTAAAACTGAGCCCGCTAAAGCCTCTGAAAGACGGTAATGTCAGCTGAGGAGGCTGGCATCCTTGTGGAGTTTAAGAGGTTAAAGGGAACATATCATGCTTTTTTCGATTTTCTCTTATCTTATACACTGTTATGATGCCAGATATTTATGTTAAACATCATCAAAGTTCCGAATGTTGAGGTTAATGTGTGTAGAAATGCTCCCTGTAAGTCAAAAGCCCAGGCTTCAACCTGCTCTCAACGCTTTGTTTGTGATGTTTTTTTTCCACTTTGCAAATGAGCTGATGTCAGCTCATTGTGGATGCCCATAAACGGCTGCCCGTTCTGTAGCCTTTGTTGTTGCTAAGGTTGTTGCTAAGGTTTTTCCTTGTGTTGTTTGCATTGTCAACTCATGTATGGATGTATTTGAGAGGTTGACATTTTGAGTAAAGAACGAGAAAAAGCAGTGAAATCCTACTAATATAGTTTGTTTCATGATTTGTTGACATAGCCCCTGGAGCCGGTGGATAAATCTCCTGAGGGGAAGCTTTCCAGGAGCTGGCCAGTCAGAACAGAGTGGGCTCATCGGGAGGGGGGCCTTAAAGAGACAGGAGCTAAAGCAGCCTGTTTCAGACAGAGGCTAAACTGAGGGGCTGTGTAAAGGGTCAGTATAAGATAAAATATGTTTTTTGAACAGTAAATCATACAAAGATATTCCAGTAAAGTCCTAGATTAAAAATATAGACCTGGAAATGTGCATGATACATCCCCTTTAATGACACCCTCAACTAAATGATTTCCTTGCTTCTCATTGTCTCTGGTACCACATTTTCTTATGCTTGATTAAAGGTGCAGCATGTAGAATTTAGTTGCATCTAGCAGAACAAAATGGAATATAATATTCATAAGTATGTTTTAATTAGTGTACAATCACATGAAAATAAGAATCATTGTGTTTTCGTTAGCTTAGAATGAGCCCTTTATATAGCGGGTCCTCTTCCATGGAGCCCACCATGTTGCACCGCCATGTTTCTACAGTAACCCAGAATGGACAAACTAAACACTGGCTCTAATCTAGAGTGGCTCTAGGCTCTATAGTTTAGGCCAGTCTATACAGCCCAGTATTGATATTCAACAGTTTTTGGGATTACAGGTTAAAAATACTTATGCTGTAGCAAAGGTTGAGATGTTCTTATTGTGTAACTTCAAACAGACTCCCACACATACAAATAGAAAAAACAGAGTACACAGGTGGAAAAAGAAAAGCTAAATTAACCTGAAAGGTCTCTTAATGCTGTCTAATTGCCTCAAGTTTATTCATGTAATAAAGCTGAGGCGTGAAAGTTGCAGTAAACAAGCAGTTTCAGTGACAACACATAATATTTCTCAGTGACTGTGAAACACCTGATCACCACCATCCATAACAAACTTCCATCTGGAAAATAAATAGCAACAACAAGATGAGGAACAGCGAGCAGAGGGAGGGATGGGGGTGCTGTACTGATGCAAATGCTGCTCTTTGCATCTCAAATTATCAGCCATCAGTTTTTCACGACTTGTAAATAAGCATGCACAATAAATACACCCTACGTGCCATGCCAGAACACACTCACATCTTTGAATACCCCAGCTCTGACGCCTGAGATAGTACTGCTCATCAAGTTTATGCGTGAGCGAGCCCAGGCTAAATTTGCAGCCAGGGAGCCGACTTACGCAATCCTCCCTGGTCCCCCCTCCTGTCTATACAATGGTTTAAAATCTCACAGTGCTCAAACCATCCCAGCCCTCCCCAGATCCCACCCCCACACTATACACTACAACTCCGGCACTATTCCTGTACCAGCGCCTGCCGCTGTGGCACAAAAATACCAGCACCTCCAGGAACAGACGCCAAGCCTGTCAGAGCATCATCACATCCCATAGGATGGGGGGGGGGGTTAAAGGGGAGAAAGGAGGGAAGATGGCAAGAAGAGAAGAGGAGAGGAGAAGAGAAGAGAAGAGAGGAGAGGAGAGGAGAGGAGAGGAGGAAGGAGAGCAGATGGAAGGATGAGCACAGCTGCTGTCGAGAGAAAAGAATCAACAGAGAGAGGAAAGAGAAAATAAAGACTCTCTATGAGGGAGGAGATACAGTTTACAGTTATATCCTGATAGATCAGACACAAACTGTTTCTCTTTCCTTTGATCTTGAGGGCGCCTGAGTGAGATGAAGCTCCTCTGTGGAAGTATGTATGTGTTGTTATATTACAATATTTATGATGACCACAAGGAGAAAACAATCACCAGTGGTGTGAAGTAACTTTCATTTACTTGCTACAACTTCACTACATTTCAGAGGTAAAATATTGTACTTTTTACTCTGCTCCAGCATCTATAATTAGTAATTACTTTGATGATTAATATTTTAAATACATAACATGAGACAGGCTTATAAAATATGATGCACTGTTATAGATTTAATTGCCTAGCAGATCAAAATAGATCCACAACAGCCAGCTTCAACTTTAAAATACAGCTTACATGTTAATAATATTTAAATAATATTATATACATAAAATACACAGTCCCTATTCTGTGCAAAAATGTATTCAAAAGTTCATCTGAAGATAATTCAAGGCTTTAGCTGTCCAAACTAGTAAAATCAAGTGGATATCTTCCATAGCTTCCTTTTTTTGTTATTATATCTCCACTGCAGCTCAACAGAAAAACACTGTGAAGGGAAACACAAATTTTATACAATAAGACTGTAACTCTGTAAGATATTCACTAAAATTTGTCTAATTCACACAGCTGAAGCCTTATAGTATATTATCTTCAGATAAACTCTGATACAGTTTTGCAGAGAACTACTGTGGATTTTGCCCCCCATCACTTAAATTGAAGGTGCATTAGGGGATACCTAGACGTTTAGTTGCAATGGAGTGTTTTTGATTTTTCAGGATTCATTAAGAGTCTAAATACTTTGTTTTTATCTTTGTTTGTTATGTGTAAAAGAACCAGAATTTCTACAATCAGTACAGGTACAGTACATTATTTCTTGACTTTTCTGAAGCAGACGGTGATAGTAGAAGAATAATTACACCAGTACTGAGTCCTGTGAGGGTGGCAGATACCTGATTTTACAGGCCTTGTTTAGCCCACAGTTGTCACAGTGGCCGACCTCCTGTGGAGCTGGACTCACAGACACAGAGGCTTCTGGGGAGGCAGAGCAGTGAGGAAGCACACGATTTGGAAGAAGAGAAAATGAAAAATAAAGCAGGTAGAGGCGACAGAGAGTCCAGACACGGAGACAAATCATAAAAGTCCTCTCTCGCTTACTCTCTCTCCATCTCTCTCTATCACAATGTAGATGGACGGTTGCCGAGGGCAACCTGTGTGTCCTCACCTAACGATGAACAGGAAGTGGTGTGTGAGCAAAGGTGCTATTAATAGCAGCATGTGTAGAAAGGACATTTGTTCGCTCTGGCTTCTGTGTGTTTGTGTGTTTATGTGTGTGTGTGTGTGTGTGTGTGTGTGCTTGCATGCGAGCACCTGTGTGTGTGTGTGTGTGTGTGTGTGTGTGTGTGTGTGTGTGTGAGAGAGAGAGAGAGAGAGAGAGAGAGAGAGAGAGAGCAGCCAGCGTGTAACAGGGAGGAGGAGGATGCAGATTGTGAGACTCAGACAGTTACTAGAGAGAACAGGAGGGGGGAGAAAGAGTGAGGGATGGATGGAGGGAGTGAGGGAACGTAGTGGAGGAGGGGGTGAGTGTGTGTTGACGCTGTACGTGGCGTCAGTGCGATAAGAATAGAGATAGTGCGTGTAGCGCTGCTGAGACATCACCCTCACACCCTCAGTGGGGCAGGCAGTACTCACAGTGTGTGTATGTGTGTGTGTGTGTGTGTGTGTGTGTCAGTGAGTACATGCGTGTGCACAGTTATTGCCCAGGGTATGCTCATGTGTGCATGGATGAGTAAACTGTTGGGGTTGTTGTTAAATTTAATTTTTTTTGAGTTGCGCAATTACAGCAATGTGTACCATTTCCGCTCCTGTTTAATTTTCAGACACACATTTTTATTTTCTCATCCCAAACTAATTTTCTTTTATCATCAGACAATTATTAAACAGAAGCTAGAGAATATCGTTATTACTTTGAGTGATGATGTGGACTTTAGATTAATGCTTTAAAATGACAAAAAGAATAAGAACAATTTAAACTCACAAAGGATGGAATATGAAGTTAATTTTATTAGTGTATGGAGTAATATAATAGTATTATATAATGTTTAAATGATTGTGCTACATACTCTCACGTCACATTAAGGCTACACCAGTAGTATACGAAAAGTATGAGACAAAGATAGAATAAAACGATGGCAGAGCAGAGTATAAACTGACATCTCATTGAAAACAGTTTACAGGATATATACGTATGCTGCATGTGTGTTTTAGAAATGACAGCATACGGTGGTCTGCTGAGTCCACGTGGAGTCCCTCTTCACAAGATCAGAAACTGAAGCAGCCACTATGAAGGACCGACAGGTGGACACACACAGCAGAGAGAGGAAGGATCAGAAACCGAGGGTCAAAAATGTGTTCAGGTCCAGGTCAGTATGAACACATGACATGAGAATATTAGGCCAGATACTCACAGCATTGATCCCTCTGTCTTTCACCTCTTGACTGGTTTCTGATTCGTACAGAGCTGAGGAGAAGATGGAGGAAATGACCGCTTATAGTATCTGTGCAAAGGCCAAACCTTCTGTAATAGTGTTAATTTTAAAACAGAAGTCCTGACCTGAGTTTATTCTGCTAAAAGCTACTCAGCTCTGTAACCACATTTTATCTCATGGTCTTCTCACAAACGCAAATAATCTTGCTTTTAATTTGACAAGGATACATTAGTCATTTCTAGTTGACATTGTGGGTGGATGTGATGTGCTATTGTGTGTAGCTTTGTTGTTTGTATTATGTGTCCTGTGTGTTTTTTGCTTTGTACTGTTTGTTATTGTGCTGTTATATGTTTTAATTGTGACCTGCCGAGGGGACTGCAGATGAAAATTAACTCTGGTACAGTACATCAAATGGTAACATTTATGTTTAACACTGTACATGGTCCCAATAAATAAATAAATAAATAAAATTCAGTGATCATTTAAAAAGTGCATACAACTCATTACATAAACAGACAAACTGTGAACAGGTGCATCAACCAAAAACAAAGTTTCACTGTGACTCAGCCATATATGCAACATATGGTTTGAAAAAAATAAATTTGCTGAAAAACAACTTAAAAAGTATTTTTTTGACATGGTCAACATGGTGGTCATGTTTTTACAATATTCATTCGAAGTTTATTGATTAAGGGTTATTTCAACCAAATTAAAGATAAATTCAATGTGAATGTAGATGGCTTATTTAGTGCAGATGGGTCAAAGATTAAGATTTATTACATTTGATCTTAGATAACAGCCATCAGATCAGCTGGTATAAGATCACGGAAACATTTTGGGGTCATAGCTGCAAAGATGTTTGGGTAGAGACATACAGAAAACAACACATCACATGCCTGCACATGAGGGACGTAATTACAGTGTGTATCTAGAAAGACGTGTGTGTGTGTGTGTGTGTTACCGAAAAGCTTGCGCAGCCTGATGACACATGTCACAAAGCCATGGAAGGGCATGATAAGCTCTCCAGATGCAAACCGCTCAGACAGCAGCCGAACCACCTTGCCATCACACTGCATTCCTGAGAAACGGAGGAGTGAACAAAGGTGTGAAGCCAAACAGCATCAACCATCTGCGTGCTTGCGGTTGTCTGTGTGTGTGTGTGAATTCATACCAACAGCCTGCAGTGCTGTGCTGAGTTCAAAGGGGCTCATTGTCCCAGAAGAGTCAGTATCAAACTTGGAAAAGATGGACTGAAAGAGAAAGCAATGTCGAAGGCAATGATAATGACATGACTCTCTTTATATTTCACACATATACACACTCTGAGCTTTACCTGCAGATTGCGCAGACTGGACAGCAGGGTTTCCGTTTGTTTACGGCTAAGTCTTGAGCGCCTGTTAGTCTGTCAGGAGAGTTAAGGACATTTCAACAGGGCAGAAGACCGAGTGATAAAGATAAAGAGGAAGCAGAGTGAAAGTGAACAGCAGGCGTCTGCCCTGCATAAGTGTCTTTAAGTGTTTTAACAGTAGATTTTGTAGAGTAATCGACAAAAAATGTACATTATTTGATGGAGGGATGGACTGGATGTAAAAGAAGAGTGAATAATATTACTGCATATATATACTGAGGACAAAAGGATACATCCTCTCCAAAGATGAGCTGTCTGCATGTCTCCAGTGGCAGATGGTAATCTTTGTCAAGAGCTATGATTGAGATAAAGACAGATATTGATGCAGGGAAAAAAGAAGACATTTTAATTGGATTAGTGTGAGGAGAGGTGAGCGTGAGGACAAGTGTAGTCACTTTTATTACTTAACCAAGCTCAGTTTACTCTGCCTGGAGCTATGAGCCTCTGTCTAGACTGGTGACCTTCTTGGCTCCAAGTTTAAGGGAACATGTTGCTACTTTGCTCCCATCTAGTGGCCGCCACAGGTATTACAGAGTCAAAGTTCATGCAGTGAAGCTCTGCAGCTATAATAATAATAGTGAAAAATGTGATATATATACTGGACTGGAGATTCAAACCTGAGTTGAACAGCTTCATGAGCTCCTTGGCATTCACCTTGCAATCCTGTCGAGGTGACAGAGAAGATTAGTTTGGATTGTTTACCCAAGAGCCCAAAATTCACACTTATCATGAAGGTAATGGTAAATTCAGTTTCTTACTGGGCCGGCCACCTCTTCAAAAGTCTTCTCGACTCTAACTTGGTCCTCCGGGGACACGGGAGTTGCCATAACCTTATTGGCACAAACAAAGAAACATATAGGACTTAGCTGGGATTAGTTTAGGTTATAAACATTTAGAGACGTCCCCTTAACTCACCGTGAGGAAGCCAGATGAGCAGGTGAAGTCCTGAGTCCTGAAACACAAGGATCACACCAGACTGTCCGTGTTATTCTCTTATATTATACTTTTAATATAAACCTTACAGACTCTGATTAGTGCAGCTGCACTGACTGAAAATGACGATGGCCATTACAGTCAGAGTACGCATACTACACTGTTCTCAGCTTTATAATTGACTTTTGTCGCTAACAGAAGTTATAAGGGTTAATCATTCTATTAGCCTATTGTTGTTGAGACTAATTGAGAATTTCTAAATTACATAGTCGTATAATGCTGGGAACAGAGTTTAATTCTACAGACAAGAGTGGGTGACTATGACTGTGCTGCTGAGAGTGAGTGTGACGGGAGGTGATTCAGGGATGCTGTGCAGCCCTCAGGAAGTGTTGTGGGTCTATGATTTAACAAAATATCTATGATGGGAAAAGACGTAATGAGACTCACATACGCAACGCTTAACATTTACGGACAGTGTCTAGTGAATGGAGCTGTTTTCTGATTGTTACTGGCATAGCCTGGTGCTATTATGAGAATTTTACGCGTTTGCAAATTATAATTTTATCACAACATCATATTCTTATTGGTTAAAAAGAGTAAAATGTTTATTTGATTTTTGTATTTTGTTGTTGTGTCTTTTTGCCCCTCTAAAGTGAATTCTCTCCATCTTACCCCAAAGTGTTTCCAGTCTTGGAGAAGATGCGAATAAAGAAATCTCCAGGCTGGTTGGGTCGATAGGTGGACGCCACCATGACATAGTTACCCGGGTCCAGATGCACCTTTCTCCACACACCCCTGTCGGACATAGTGAGAGATTTATCAATTTTTAAAACATTTTAATGTGCAGTAAAATACAACTTTAAACGATCAAGTAAAAACATCAGGTCCAAACAAACAATACAATTCTCTCACCAGACATATAGAATAACTTTTACATTGTGTCAGGTCCTCCTGTGCATTATGCAAAACCAATTTTGCATCAACCATTTCCTAATAGTGAAAAAAGGAGGCCATGATCAGAACTGAGGTCAGTGTTTTTAATCACTTAAAAATGTGTGATGCAGCTAATATAAGACACAACATTGATTATCCATTTCTTTTTTTTTCATTTCATACACAGTAATGTGTATGAAATGTCGTTTGCATCTATAAACTCTCTTCAGGATGAGACAAGTGCTGCTGATTCATTTAAATCCTACATGTAAATCAGTTTAGTTAAATTCAATATGTAAAATGTATTTGAATGATGGACTGCTGTTGTTGTCTGGACAGTCAGGTAAGAGGGCTGGGCTGGACTGTGAGGGTGAATGAATTGTATGTTTTGTCTGTTGTGTTTTGTTTATATTTTCTTTCCTTTTCATTTGTTTTCTTGTCTTATTTTTTTCTCTTTCTTCTACAATTATCTGTCAATCAGTTGTATTAATGTACTGTATGTTTGTCTCGTGTGAATGGTATATAATGAATAAAAAAATAAAAATATTTGGTCACAAAACAAAAACAACATTTTGTACACAGAGCTGGTGTTGCGTAACTCTTATTGGGCCAGTGTGTCCAATAACAGGCACACAACTGGTTTGTGTTTTCAATAACTCGTCCCAACCTATGAATCACATTCAGTAGGACAATTATTGTTTGTGTGGATGTTGGAGCTAAAAATTGCATTATACAGTACTTACATTTACATTTTGTCATTTGTCATACGCTTTTATCAAAGTGACTTAAAAGCGAGACAAGACAATCATTAGAGGACAGTAACGCAAAAGAGCTGTGGTTCAAATTCTCAAATAGCTGATCAGGCACAAGAGGAACGACGAAGACAGACTGAACTAAAAAGGTTTTTCTGTTGTTTTTACAAAAAATTAAAATAAGAAATTACTGGAAGTAGACAAGTGCATAAGAAATAACATTAACAACAAGAAATTAGTGCAGCAATCCACAAAGTGCTAAAAAGTTAAAGAGGCTCAAGTGTTGATTTACTTGATTCAGTTCACAGTTATCACAGTATGAGAAACGTTTTACCAGACCTGCAGCCCCTTCAGGAACCAAGTAAAAGCATCAGCACCAA
Source organism: Thunnus maccoyii (assembly GCF_910596095.1). Taxonomy (NCBI): domain Eukaryota; kingdom Metazoa; phylum Chordata; class Actinopteri; order Scombriformes; family Scombridae; genus Thunnus; species Thunnus maccoyii. The sequence goes on from NC_056538.1 coordinate 20,312,544, forward strand.
TTTGTCTGCTTATATTATTGAAAAAATATAAATACATATGTGTAAACAAGTGCGCTGTCGTTTTCTCTTATACTGATCTTTCACCTTTGAGCCTTATATTTCCCAGAGCGACCCACAGGGCGGTTCTTCATGAAGAAGCTGCGGTCCAGACACAGACCTTTGAGCTGTATGGAGAATCATATCATAAAGGGATGGAAGGTTATTATTTTATAAAGCCTCCATTGAGGAAAAATTATTAATGTGTTGCCCATGAGATACTCACCTCAGGAGGAACCTGTAAAACAGAAGAACGTGAAAGCAGGTGTGAGTTTTAAGAAGAATAAAGGTGTTGAAACCCAAATAAATGTATTCAAATGATAAACTTGTTCTCACCCTGTAGATGTGGAAAGCGATGTAGAGGAAGTTGAGTTTATCCTTCTTCCTGCGGTCTTTCTGCAGCAGCTCCACCAGCACTGTGCACTGTTTGGCTTTCTTCTTCTGTTTCTCTTCTCTCTTCTTCTCCTCTGGGGTCATCTCCTCTTCATCCTCATCGTCCTTGTCGTCCTCATCATCCTCATCATCCTCATCATCCTCACCTGTCTGGTCCTGCTCTTTGAGAACCAACTGAAACTGGGGGTTCTTCCAAAATGATTCTGAGAAAAAAGAGGGGGGAAAACGTAGCGTGATGACAAGAATGAGAACAGAAATGATCCTTGAATGCATAATTGTGCACAAATAAACACATAAATATACGTTTGTATTTGCGGCTGCCACCGGCGGAGTTCCCTGGTACCCAGACTCCTTCATGTTCACTGATGGTCCAGGTAGACGGGGCGGCAGGAGAGGTTGGAGAGGCAGGTGTGTTTTCCTCCACAAGGGTGTCGGGATTCACACTGCAAAGCTCCACAATGTTGTACAGGCTGCAGAAGTCCTGAGCACTGATCCTGATATAATTCATTAGAAGATAATTTGAGAGGTGTTTTTGTTTGTGAGAGGTTGTACGTTAGTGTCAGTTGTTGTCTTTCAGTGTCTGTCTCATACCAGAACTCTCCATCTTCTCTTTTTTTCAGCTCAATCCGTTCCTTCTCCTTTTTGTCCACACTGTCCCACTCTTTACCCCTGAAGTCACACACAAACACAGAGCTGCTCAACATCTGGAGACACACACACACACACACACACACACACACACACACACACACACACACACAAGAAGCTTCCTCACTTGTCACTCCAGGGTCCACGATATTCGACAAAGCCCCAAGGATTCCTCAGCCTCAGCAACAAAATCTCCTCTGATGCTTTCGTCACCTGAAATGTAACAACAAATTAAACTAAAAGGAACGATTTTGGAGAATATTTTACCAGTTTTCATCTCATCTCATTTCTCAGTACAATATTATATTTGTACATGATGATATTATAACGTCAGTGAGATTATATTATATTATATTATATTATATTATATTATATTATATTATATTATATTATATTATATTATATTATATTATATTATATTATATTATATTATATCAGAATGACATGACAACATTAAATTAGATTAAAATGGCATAAAATGAGATGGCATAAAATTTGATGACGTTTCAGTGAGATTATATTAGATTCATTTAGATGAGATGAGATTAGACTGAGATGATATGAGAGTGGATTACATTTCAGTAAAATTATATTAGATTCAATTCAATTTGATTTGATTAAAATGAAATAAAATGACATTAGGACATGATGAGATTATATTAAATGTAATTAGATTCTGTTAGATTAGATTAGGTTTGACTGGGATGAGATAAAATTAAATTTCAGTAACATTATATCACATTAAATTAAATTAAAATGAGGTAAAATTGCAGATTACAATGACTCTAATTGAGAACTTGCTGCAATAGAAAACATACATGATACAGAGTAATTGGAGATGATAATTACAGAGTAAACGCATAAAAACACACTGATGACACCACAACAATAACTAATGAAAGTGGTTCAGTGCTATACAGTCTGCAGTGTTGTGGTCTCTGTGTGATACTGGCCTTGTCAGTGTCAGTGATGGCATAAGCATGACCCTTTATCAGCCCGTTTCCGGTCACTTTACCGATATCACGGTAGCTGCTGGCCTGTGAAGACAAAGAGTGAAAGTCAAGCATCCGCCTGTGTTTGTGTGCATGTTGCTGTGAACATTTCGAGGTGTGTGTGTTATACCTGGATGAAGCAGCTGAGCAGGCTGCCTCGAGACAGAGCAGCTGTCAAAGACCTCCAGAGGACTCGGGGGGTACGGGAAGAGACAGGCAACGAGTACGCAATGCCTCCTGTGAAATCCTCCATCCCCTCTGAAATGTTACCCCCCTTCAGGCTTCCGTAGGATCCAATTAACCTGCATACCAGAGGTGAGAAAGTTATCTCCGGTGGCTGTGGGGTTTTTGTCAAATCACCGCAGCGACACACACACACACACACACACACACACACACACACACACACACACACACACAGAAAGAGAAAGAGAGTGGGTGATCTCAGACATTACAACCCAGAAACATATGCTGGTAGTGGCAACTGACTTGGCGTAGGCCTTCTCCACCAGGGCGCTCCAGTACTCGTTGCGGGTGTGAGAGTAGCTGAAGAGCAGACGGCCTTCGCGTACTGGCAGCCTGTCATCCACAACCACCTCCACCCACTCACCATACTGCCAGAACTGCACAGGGACACACGGAGAGAGAGAGAGACGGATACAGGGATGGTAAATAACAGAGGAGGGATGGATGGAATCAATCAGGGGGAAAGTTAATGAGTGTAAAGAGACAAACTGAAGTCTACATGTGGCCAGTATTTATCTTAAAGAGACACTCTACTTACTTTACACATCAAGATCTGTTTACATGTGCTACTCAGCCTGTGAAAACACTTGTATGAGGCATCTCACTTCATCCTGTTTAGTTTACATGTGTATTTTTTAATGTAATTTTATGCTTATTATAAAATATTATATATGTATATTATGTGTGTATATTTGATCTCTTTTTTAAAGGTTCTATATCTTTAAAAAAAAAAAAGATTGTGACTTTGTTTTTCACCAGTGATATATGTGGAGATTGTGATCACATGATTTGGGTCTATGTGATGTGTTTTCCTGATTGACAGGCAGGCGTGATGAAGCAGATGTGAAATGTGTTGTTGGCTCTTTTGCTTCCTGAATATGCTGAGATTAATATCAATAAATCCTTATTTACTGCACTTTGGATCAGCACCAGACAAAACTGTATTGCTGTGCAGTGGATTTAAGGCTTTGTGGCTTTGGAGGGAGGTTTCTAAAGTCTGAAAAAAATAAAACCCTTGTGATTTCATCAGGATTAATTTAGCTTGGGTTTTAGATTGTACACTTTTAATATCAAGAAGGTGTTATAAACTAAGAGTGTGTAGAGGGTGTTTACCAGGAAGGGACGGTCGAGACACTAACAGGTTGCACTATGGAAAGTGTAGAATCCAGAGTATTTGGAGTTTGGACCACACTGAGGGCTAAAAGTCAGAATATCTCAGCCTCCCTGGATCAATTTTGAAGATTATTTTTTAAACCTGTCCCTATAAGTCTCAAAACTTGTATGTACAGTATGTAAATGCAATACTGAAGTGTGAGAAAACCCTTTTAAAAGTCTGTTTAGGAAGCTTCACACATATTTTTTGACACACATTGTTTGACAACATCACAAATAAAGTACAAGTGTGAAACAGAATAACACACACACTGATCAATAAATACTGGCTTTTCATCAATAATTCTTGTGGTAACTATGTATGATGATTAAACTCTTTGGTGTTTTTAGGAGCTTAGTTTGTTATGTTGGAGTGTTTCTGTTATTTTGTCTATCCTGTGGGCACAGACTGCGATGAAAAGAAACAGACATCATCATAAAGTTACACCATGTGCTTGAGCTTGCTTTCATCTTTAAACAGCTCCACTACTGTGATGGTGTGTTTACAGGTCTCTCTAAAAAGTCGCTCAGACTGCTGCTGCTCGACTTCAGATCTTTACACCGCAGTCGAATAATAGATATGAAAATACTGTTGGTTCATTCTGAGCACTGAATGGTTTAGGACCAAAATGCAGTATAAATCTGATCATTCGCTCTCAGGTTTGACAGGTTTGTTTACAAAACTGAACACAGATACTCTCAGCTCTTGTAAATCAGAGCTTAAAACTTTTCTGTTTGTCTCTGCTTTTCATCAAATGTAATTGGAGACTGTTTAGTCACTGCAACGTATTTTCTCTGTTCTTTAATCTATTTGTACTCTTCTAAAATCTTGTTTGTTTGTCTTTTTACATCTTCTCTTAATTTCTTTTTATGCGCAATGTAAAGCACTTTGTTGTCGAGCTTTCCTTCCCTTACTAAACAAAGCACCATCACACTATCATCACATGACATATCAGAGATCAGAGCAAAACATCAACAAGACATAAATATGTGAGATGATTAAAAAAAACTGAATGAAAGAAAGATCAGTTCTAGGAAATAAAACCCAGTGGCCTATAACATGATGCGTTAAATAAACACACTGTTCTCTTATCCAACTAAATGTATTAAGCAACCTCCAGAGGCAGTTACTGGTCATGCCTAGGGGTGTGTACTGTACTACTCACTGTGTACACAACCGAGAGCAGGCCTGCACTGGCCTTTTATAGCTGCAGCTCTGTGTGTGTGTGTGTGTGTGTGTGTGTGTGTGTGTGTGTGTGTGTGTGTGTGTGTGTTTCCCAGAGGTAGTCACTACCTGCATGTCTGGACTGCTCTCCCATCACTCTGACCCTGCAAAAATGAGTTTCCAGTCCTTCCATCCTGCATGTTTAGTCATGTCACATTCTCCCTAACAGCTTCCAAAGGTCCAGAGCTCCGGGCAAAATAATCATTGAGCAAAACCTATGAGAGATTATCTATATATGACTAATGTGTTTGTTTTACAAGATTGGTATGTGTAATATTAATGAGTTCTCTAGAACAGTGTCACTACTTCTAAGGAAGTTTTAGGTTCTGGGTTTTATGTTTGTGTTTTCTTTCATGCGTGACCACTGTGCAGTGATCACTCCACGGTGAGTTGATACCTGTTTATTCCAGCTGCCTTCATTAAATGCCAGAGCTGTGGCACAGTAGCTGAACAAGAAGGCTTCTCCTTGAAAAATATTGCTAAATCAGATTGCTTCTTGTACTGAACTTAATCATCTGTCTATCTGGTGTTCAAGCCTTTTAACACACATACTGAAACATGTCTTCTGTGTCTGATTTGGCCAGTGAGCTTTGCTTCTTGAGTTCTGGACTGATGGACTGATTAAAAAACATCTTAAACAAATATTGATAACTTCAAAAGTACAGTGTTGACTGTTTGTCAACTGGAATGAAAAAATATTTACAGTACCAGCCAAAAGTTTGGACACACTTTCTCATTCAAGGGAATGGGTACTTTATATATATTAGATTCATATTTCTTCTTTCTTTTCCCCCCTCTGTTTTGTGGCCTTTCCACCCCTCGTTATTCTTATTTAATGCAATTCTGTTTATCTTCTCTCTGTATTTCTGTATTTTCATGTCCTTGTGTATGAATCAAAGTCTCTTTAAATATGCAAACAAATAAACAAACAAATGCTCAACTAGAACAAGCAATTTGATTACATCACTGTAAAGGGACATTTTTCCACAATTTTCTGACATTTTAGGAACAAAACAATTATTCAGTCGATTGAGGAAATAATCAGCAGATGAATCGATAATGAAAATTATTGTTAGTTGCAGCCTGTCGGATGTTCTGTATAATAGTAGGCAGTCTCATAAATATTTGGAGCTTCTTCAATCTCCACACACCAACACATTGTATCCTTATTGATCACCTTATCCTTTACAAGCATTTCAATGTAAGTTTTTTAATTTATGTCTTCATCAAAGTTGTATATTTCAGGTTCTGGCAGGGGACAGTCTGTGTCAGATTGGCTGCGAAGCAACACCTGAGCAAAGCCACTAACAAACTAATAAATGGTTAAAACCTCAACATGAGCATCCTGACTGAAGTACAGCTCATCATAAGTATTTGCTTTGATAAAGATTATCAACCAACATGTCCAGACAGAGACTGAGCTACGTCATGTATGGGACACTCAAGCAGAAGCACAAAAGGAAAAGTACTGTTGCTTGTGTTTGCACGTTTTCCGTCGGTCAGTGGTAAACTCTGTCTCTCATTAGCAAAAAGACAGAGGATGTCAGAGGCACTGGAGTGAAATCTGTCTACTTACCTTAAAATAGAAGATCCCTGCATACGGCTCAGACAGGCTTTGTTTGGGCGGCACCACCTTGGCAAAGAGTTTGGGATGCATGGTCAGACAGGACAGGGCCGCCAGCAGCCAGCAGTTACCTGACATGAGACAGAAGAACGGCAGCTTCTCATTATAGAACCCTCTTGATGCCATGTAATTTATGATTTGTTTTATTTATCAAATTATTTCTGATGCCAGAAGGCACTGGTCTCCCGTGAAGCGTGATTCATGTTTTCGTCAATCCTTTGCAGGCATTTTAAGCTCGCACACACACACACGCACACACACGCAAACACACAGAGAGATAATAAGCCACATTCCTCTCCAACAGCGAACATCTGTTTCATGTTGTTTCTCTGGAGATGTTGCAGTGTGTTGGTATCTGTGGAAATCATGGAAAACACATCCCAGAGAAAATAAAACTCAGACATGGAAGAAGAAGAAGAAGAAGAAGAAGAAGGAGTAGGAGGAGGAGGAGTAGGAGGAGGAGGAGGAGGAGGTGGTGGTGGTGGGTATTGATCTGTAACATTGACACAGATGCACACAACTGGTGCCATCAATCCAGAAATCCCAGAGGAGGAAGGGGAGTTTTCTGTTGTGCAGAGCAGAATCATCCAGTTCACCACAAATAGGAAACAGACAGAACAACACAATTTTTAATTGCATTTTGTGGGTTTGGATGGGGTAAGGATGCCTTGCAGATCCTCCTTGCTTTGAGGTTTAGAAACTAAAGAGTATCACCCCTCTTTCCCCCCTTCGCTGTGCGTTTGAAGTTGTGTCCCTGGAGCTGTGTGGTGCACACATCACATTCTGGAGCGACTAAACCTAAAATCAAACAATAAGGACAGACTGGTGCTCCAGCTTTTTGGTTAGGTAGATGTTGCACAAAATCACATTAAGACAATTTCAGCATGACATATTCCAGTTTCACCATTCAGTCCTTGGGAGAGCAGCGATCAGGATTTTAATGGGGGCACAAGTTGATGTTTTCCTGACGAACTCACCCAGCTGGCCCTGGCAGATGTCAGTGGTGCCTGTCGTGTCCTCCACAAACACAGCGTTCTTACTGATTTCCTACAGAAATGGAGCGAGAGGAGGCCAGTGTGAGGACAAGATGCGGTCATATTATAAACTGGTGCCGTATGGTGTCAATATCATGAGTATATGTCTTAAGAAAGTCTTGTTTTCATCAGGGAATTTGATATAAATCTGCATACATGTTCCATAATTATCATAACAAATTGTCAAAACCCCTTTTATATCCAATACTTCTCTGTTTTCCTCATGTAGATTAGCACATTCTGTTGATAATCTTATAATCCTAAATGTGAACATAATGTACAATAAATTATATATTATGATATATAATATGAACATTCAATTTGTCCTTGTCCTTACACTCTCCTCTGGCTAAAACATTATTTGCTGTGTTATTTCTTTGGCTACTTTCTTCTTTTCTTTTGAGGAAACTGCTCCAGGTAAGAAGTCCCTAAGACCTGAGCAACACCTGGCTGAATCAGGTAAAAACATCTGTCTTCAACACATCTGTCTTCAACACTGCAACCCTGTTGACAGTTTCTATGCGGAAGCAATTCGAAGAGGCCACTGGCTGCAGGGAAAAAGATTTCACGTAACTTATTGACCTCACTGGCCAACAGAGGTGGAAGAAGTACTCAGATCCTTTACTTAATTAAAAGTATCAATACAGCAATGTAAAAATACCCCATTACAAGTAAAAGTCCTGCATGAAAAAATGCTACTTAAGTAAAAGTACATAAGTATTAGCAGAAAAATGTGCTTAAAGTATTTGAGTAAAAGTACTTATTTCTTTCTGGATGATATATGATTATATATGACATCATTAGATTATTTATACTGAAGCATCAACATGTAAATGGCATTTGAATGTTGTCACATTGAACAGTGTTGCGTTACATTAACGCAATTATTTTAATTTTACATTTGCACATTACATGTACTGCTTATAGTGATTTATATTATTAACTTTTACACATTCCTGGTCAATATCTCATACAATTGTATAACTCTTTTCACTTGTAATATATTTTCACTATATTTACTTTATTTCAGATTTGAATTGTAAAATTAGTGATAGTAGTAATAGTAATAGTACTATTACTAGTAATAGTAATAGTAATAGTCATATCACCTATCTTAGTGTTAGTGGTATTTTTCTCTGACTTTGTGGGTACTTGTGTTTTCTCTTCTTTGATTGTTATGCACCACAACACCAAGGCACATTCCTTGTATGCGTCAACCTATTTGGCAATAAACCTGTTTCTGATTCTAGCTGCTGGAGGTGGAGCTAGTTTGAACTACTTTATATACAGCTAGTTTAGTCCAGTGGTTCCCAACCTAGGGGTTGGGCCCTCCAAAGGGTCATCAGATAAATCTGAGGGGTCGTGAGATAATTAATGGGAGAGGAAAGAAGAAAAAACAAAGTTCTGATACATAAATCTGTTTTCAGTTTTTGGACTTTTTCTGTAATCTTTGATTTTTGGTGAAATATTGGATCATTTGAACATTTATTGAAATGAAACAATGTGAGAAGTTTAGAGGGAAAAATCACTATTTGGTGGAGCTGTTAACAACTCATAGACATCTTAAATATGACACCGACTACACACTGCTTTTTGTAAGACATCAAAAGCCAAAAAGGTTGGAAACCATTGGTTTCATCTTTAACAGTGTGTTGTATTTTAAAAGCTCATATTATCCATTGTGTCAAATCTTCATCTGAAGAGTAACTAAACCCTCTGAAATGTAGTGGAGTGGAAGTACAAGTACCTCAAAATTGTACTTAAGTACAGTACTTGAGTAAATGTGCTGAGTTACTTTCCACCACTGCTGGCCAACAAATCTGCTTGAGTCAAAATGTAGGTATCCCTGTAGATAAAGTATGTTTTAAACTATGGCTGCATATTGTCATGTAGGTGTTTTGGGCTGCAGAAGACGCTGTAACCTGATATGATGATTAATTTTATAACTAAATTATCATGTGAATGATTTTAATGGAGACTAATACCCTTGACATTTACAACAAGACACAGCATGCAACATCTGGATATCTGCTGGCACAGCAGCACACATACAGGTCTACCTTGGGTCGCTGCCACTTGATCGCCTTTTTGGGATCCGGATCCTCCGGCATACTGATAGACTTCTGCTCAGCTGGAAAGGTCGGATCAAAAAACAGCTTACCGGACTTCAGACACTCTTCCAGGAGAGTCTTGAAGTCCTGATTCTGAAACTTGATCGGGTTTTCGATGGAGCCCAGAGGTGCCTCCATGCCTGTTGCAATGCTGTCAGTGAATTAACAGTAAAAAAAAGAGAAAAATCTTCATCTGTGTAAAATGTGTGAGCAGCTGCTGCTTAAATAGCCTACAGTATAAGCGCACACCCACCATATCCAGTCAGGGCCACCGGAGCGCCTCCCCGACCATGCCCAGAGAGGTATGCAGAGCGCCGGGGGCCCTGGAGAGCAGGAGTCGGAGTAATGACACGGTGCCAAGCAGCCCCTTTGATCGTCCTAATTTATCGTCCATCATCACTATTATCAGGAGAAAGAGACAACAAGCATCTACAAGGTCACAAAGAAGTGTACTAATGGCTCACTGGTTCCAACTCGGGCTAATGTGCAGGTCATGATCCGGGATTTTAGAAAACTGAGGGCATGATGAGTAAAAGTACAAAGAAGTCTCAAAAATGTTTATATTATTTGGGTTTTTCTTTATTCATTTAACCCGTTTGCTGTTCAATTATTTCCGGGAGGCTGTCAGGAAATTACAGACCTATTTTAAAAAGCTGTTACCATTTTATTCACAGAAAAATATTTGTGTGAGAGAAAAGGTGAAGTGAAATCTAATTTGAGAAAAGAGGCAAAAACAATAAAATCACAAATAGCACATTTCATTTGTCTGTAAGTGTATTTATATCCATTTATCAGATATATTCACACATCAACCTGTTAAAAAAGGAGGCTGCTTACATACATTAGAGGAGACCTGCGTCAATTTCATCAAACTGGCGCTAGGTGGCAGTCTACTCCACCCAAAGACCACATAAACCACAGAGCACCTTTTTTGTATGAAGTCTGATGATGATGACGATGATGATAAATAAGGCAACGAGGAGAAAGCCACCTGCTCAGCTAGATCACTTTCAAGTTTCCTTGCTTACAATGAGCAGAAAAAAGAACAGTATGTCATCAAAAGTGATTTAAAATCTCAATAACAATCACAAATAATATATTTGGATCATGTTGGGTTGAAATCATGTACTTTTAACAGGAGTTTTCTGCAACTCTTACAAACTTCAAATTGTCTGTTTGTGCTTATAAAAATGGTCATTATAAATTCTGTACTATGTGAAGGGGAACAGACTCAAAATCCATGCCAGTAAGTCACATACAAATTGAGGAACAGCAGTCCAGAGGTGAAAGTACACAACAGAAAAACATGATACTGATACTGGCACTGACGGGATTTTGATTTGAGCAGTTTCAAAGGATGAGTCAGTTACTTTAGATATGAAGTTTTCTTTCATTTTGTCGCTGCCCTTTCAGTTAAATAATTACAAGAAAGAAAGAAGTTCAACGCTTCTTTAGACAAGCCAAAATATCGATTTATCGGCTTTTTACAACACAAATCTTTGTGCAGTTTTCTGTCTTAAGTCTTATTTTAAGATTGAAACTAAATGATCTCCCTAACTGACCTTTTCCTTGTTTACAGAAAATTGTGAGTCAAGTCTCAAAGACTAAACACCCTGATATGGATGTTTTTTGTGCACAATCCCAGTTTAATGGACTATACTCATAAGGACTTGAAGGTTTGCTGTGATACTTTTTGTATCTGGCAATTAGGTCATTTTTAAATTATTTTTTAATTATTTACAACACAAATCTTTGTGAAGTTTTTGCTCTTTAATCTTACTTTAAGATACTGACACTTAAATGCTGATCTCCCCCAACTGACTGATTTCTTATATGAAGTAATACAGATGTTTTTTGTTGAATAATATATATTCATAAGGACTTGTTTTGCTGCGATTTCTATATTGTCCAGTCTAAAGGGGGACTTTGGCTTCTTGTAGACCACTGGTGAACTCACGCAATCTGAAGTGGACATCCAATTACTGTCCCCCATCCTCCCCCTCATTCTGTCTCTCTGCCCTCTTGTGTCGTGTCATTCATTAAATTTAGGTGGATATCCATCTCCAATAAACTGTTGTCCTGTGGTGCTCTCTTCAGACCTCTCCAGGCCTCTTCAGGCGTCTCCAGCCATCCCTCCATCACACGCCTGATTACACTGAAAAACGTGAGACTGACCGGGACTAAACAAACAAGAAGAATAGCGACACAGATCCACCTAATGGTCACCATTTAACTCCATTCATGGGCTCTCCATTATGTCCGTATGGTCTTTGAGGATGGGATTATAGGAAGCCTCAGTGACAAAGGTCAGAGGGCCGAGCAGACACTCCCACACCTCTGTGACCTGCACTGATCCCACGACCCCGGCACCAGGAGCCCCCGGGCCCCTCGCACTCTCCCTGCTGGTTAACCGGCTTTGTCCCGGCCCGTTTTATGCTGCATCACTCACACAGATCACACCAGACTGAACGGGTCAGGAGATGGAGAGGGGAGACTTAATTAGCCCCAGTAAACACTGAGGAGAAATGACCAGAATATACTGATACTGGTGATATTTTAAAGAGTAGTTTTATGACTTGAACTTGTGTTATTATGTATATATGTATATGTGCAGTGGTGGAAAGTAACTAAGTACATTTACAAGTACTATGCTTAGCATTTTAAGGTACTTGTACTCAAGGTATTTCCATTTTTATGGCACTTTATACTCCCTCACAACATTTCAGGGCCTATTATTATACTTTTTAATCCACTAATTTCCCCTTGACTGCTACACTTACTTTGCAGATTAAGATTTGTCACCCATTACATGATAATTCTATAAACATAAAGTAAAGTAACTACTCCTCAGCCAGCTACAGCATTAAATATTGCTTACATGTAAATGCATCAGTAATATAAATTAAATAATGTAGCCTAATTTATAATAGTCTAACTCTGGCAGAGGATATTCTTCTGCGTAATGAGTCCTTTTACTTCTGATACTTCAAGTAAATTTTGCCACAAATGTTTCAGTGGAATGCAGGATTTTAACTTGTGACAGAGTATTTCTACAGCTACTTTTATGTAATTTAAGTATCTGAATACTTCTTCCACCTCTGGTGTTGTATTACCATAATGTTCCCAACGGCCCCGTGTTTCAACATGTTATTCAGTCATAGTTTTGATGACATTTGTAAATTATTCTTGTAAAACTTCTCATGTAATTCTAATAGTTCTTTGTTGTGAGGGTGACACCCACCCCAGCTGTCGTAAACATGTTGTGTTTCTGTTTCTATAGACGGGAAAAACAACCGTAGTGACAAAGCTCTCAGCTGCCTTAATGTCTCAAGTCAAATTTATGCAGCTGTTTATGTATGTATGCCGCATGCCTACATCTAACTAACTAATGAATAATCACTCAATAGTGATGCAGTATGTAGTTTGCAATGAAATGAAAAGAAAAGGAAACTGAACAGTATGTGAAACATAAAGAGTTATGTAGCCGGGGTGCATGTGGACACTCTGGTTGAGGCGGTTAGGAGCTGCAGTTCACCTGCCCTCCGGCCTGCAGGGGAACAAACACATGAAAGATTTCACCTGTCACAGGACCAAACCAGCACCTTCTAACCTTACTATGCATGCTATCCAGGCCGCACCTCCGACCCCTGTGTGTGTATGTGTGTGTGGAGGGAGGGGTTGGCCAGTAAGGTGTGTGTGGTCAGATCCAGTTTTTCTGGCATTTTTGTTTGTTGCTGGGTAAAGTAAAAACTGACTGACCTGAATATGTGTTTGTGTGTGCCTGTGATTGCTTGAGCAACTGTATGTGTGTTTGTGTCAGGTTCACAGGGAGGGTCACCAGGTGCAGTCTGAACAGGATAATGTGTGTGTATGTGTGTTTATGAAAGACAAAGAGAGTAACAGATGTTTGAAGGTGGGCAGATGTTTGATTATCTCATATCTTCTATTCTCAGTTGCATTTTAGTTCCCAGATATCAAAGAAATGAAAAGACATGACATTTACACCTTTATTAATCTGCAAGTGCACGAGCAGCACTGTTCACTGAACAAATGTAAATGCTACAGTGAGGGTGTGGGTATGTAATTTATAAAGTGGACACATTTATTGTTTTATTATATTCACATTCCACAGCAGCTCCATGTGTCAGGCCAGGAAGCTCTGATGTCCTGTCAACTCTTCAGACGCTACTGCTGCCGGTCCCTGTGCTTCCCAAAACAACACTTCTAAAATCACTTCTGTTATAAACAACACTTGGTTGGCACGATGGTTCACCCCGATGGCTCGCTTCATTAGCCAAAATCTCACAGCAAACAGTGTAAGATTAGTCATGAGATACACTCACTCTGAATAAGAAGCTTAAACTATATCATCATGTCATCTCATATCCTACATATCCTCATATCATATCATATCGTATCATATCGTATCATAATTTGACCAACCTGAATATTAATAATCTGTATGTAATCTTGTGCTTGTATATACTATTTAAGCTAAAGTGATTTGAAATTTTTAATATTTTATTATTTTTTTATTTAGCCTTTATTTAACCATGTTTGTCCTATTGAGATCAAAGATCTCTTTTACAAGGGAGACCTGGCCAAGAATAGCAGCAACACAGAGTTTCAACAGTAAATAAACATAAAAACACATAGATTTGAGCAACATTAAAATGATCAGATAAAACATTTGAGCACAGACAACCTGCACTCAATAGATTTCACCATAGTTTTAAAATCGTTCAGGGTTATTATGTTTTGAAGGTTAAGATCGGTTTGTAGATTGTTCTGAGCAGCACGTGCAGAAAACCTAAAAGCTTTCTTTCCTAAGACTTTGGGAACAACAAATTGCAAAATGTCCTGAGAACGGAGATTGTAATTTCCATATTTCAAGTTTAAAAGAGAAGATAAGTAAGTAGGAATCTTGCCAAGAATGGCTTTGTAAATAAAAACACACCAGTGACCGAGGCAGAGGCACATAAAGCAGGCCTATTCACTTTAGAGTGCAATACACAGTGAAGAGTAAGAGATTGACTCTTTGATATGGAAAAAATATTTTTTTGAGTTTTGTGAATATTGTAGCTAAGTAGGTAGAAGCATTGGTTTATAAGTGGGTAGATTAAATCAACTGTCAGCCTTTCAGACCAGGAAGAAACAACAGCCATATCTACTTAACATTTCCAACCATTTTAACAAGACAATTGTTTTCTTTAGACATATGTTTTCAACATTTCTGTATCCTTTCTTTTCAACTATAATAGTGATCTTAGTCGTCTTAATAGCTTTCAGATTGGCAGTTACATCTGTTGTATGTGTAGAAATTTTGCATTGACTAACTGTGTGTGCATGTTTGTCTGTGTAACTGTCTACCACACCCTGTCTGTGCAATCTTTTCCACAAGAAAACCTTAGGTGATCACTGGGCTTAACATGAGCTCATAACCTTCACTCAGAGAAGAGCCCTATTTAGGCCTGGTTTGAAATTTATTTTCACCATCAATATCTGGCAACAATTTCTGCCTGTTGGTGTATGTAGGTGATACTCTCCCTCATGCTGAGAAAAAAAAGAGAAATCAATGAACTTCCTCCCTTTTGGTTTTAATCACATCTACTCTCACCAGCGCTACATCTGAGCTGACACTCCTCCCTCTGAGCTCGTCCTCAGTGATCAGTGACATTATAGCCGATAACCCCCTATAAGAATGAACCCTCCTTGTCTTTCCCCCCTCTCATTATCTGAAGGTGTTGAATGGCAAAAAGAGAGACACTGAATTGACGGATGGCTGCCTGAGATCGTGTCGCCTCTCATCCCGTCCTCCCACACTCTCACTGTTAGAGGTTAGGAGGGTGGGAGGGTGAGGGGGGTGAGGAGAAGGAGGAGGAGGAGGGAGGAGAGGTGAAGCGGGTGTAATTCCAGGGTTCAGGTTTCACACTGCGGTCGTTGCGGGAGGAGGGACGGGCGAGAGAAGGTGGGGATTGTGGGAACTGTGCAAGGGTAAAGAGCAGAGAGGGAGTCCTGTGGTTTGTCTGATCACTCCCGAATGCATCTTTTTCTTTCTTGTTATCCCCGATGATTCAATCCTGCCTCCTCTTCAACTATTCTTCCAGCCTGTCTGCTATGTCAGGAAGGGGACAACAGGACAGGGACTGCAGAGATGATTGGAGGCTTCGCACAGTATGAGAAATGTAATTAAAAACTCCCAGTTAATTGGCTTTTTACATGATAAAGCACAATCTTCTCATACATAAGTGAGGGCTTCTTATGGCCACAGGCCTGCCCTATAGGAAAGAAAACATACAGCTCATACATTCCCTTTGTTGTGCGCATTTTTCAGAGCTAATCATCTTAAATTTAATCTGAATCAGTGAGTATGCCACTGTTGCCAGAACACTGTGATCATGTCTATAAAAAAACATGACTACCCATGGGGCCGACTGTCAGAGGGCTCAGTCACGATTCACTTTTAGGTTTAAAACAGATGCAGGTTTTGGTATTGCTTCAGTGCAGCTTTTAACATGGTATTTTGACTGAGTTGCTGTGGTTAGGCATTTCTGGTTAACCCTGGAGTAGTTCTATTCCTAACTCTCTAATGAGAGTTTCTCAGCTGTTGTTCATAACTGTGTATCCTCATCTGAAACTCTGGATTTTGGTGTTCCTCAAGGTTCGACCCTGGGACCCATTCTGTTTGTCTTCTAGTTTGTTTTTATTTCATGCCACCCCACATGGTGATTACAAAACACCACAATTTCTCAATCATAAAAAAACCAACATGCATCTTCCTGTAACAGATAAACAAACAAACAAAAAAAACCCAAACCCCCAAAACATAAGTTATAACATTACATGCATTTCTATATTCTTTCTGAAAACATATTTATATGAAAATCTTCATATAAATTGTACACCAAATAGCAGAAGAAAGAAAATAAATGCTACAAATCCACAGTTTATCTTGATAAAAGGCTTTTTTTCATCCTGCAGGCTTTCTCCAAGTAACAGACTGATTTAATTGTTTTGTATTTAAACAACCAACTCAGACAAAATCAATTTTTGTTTTTATCTTGCTGAACAAGGTAACAAGGTGCTGTTTCAACATTAAGTGGTAAGATACCAGATCTCAGCCGTGCACATTTTTAGATGAATTATACATAACAAAATTCTCAGTGCTACATTCATATTTTAACATCCTAAATCTACACAGGTTTGATGTAGTCCATATATCATTAACCCACTGATCTTTACACTCAGATACCACAGATTCTCTTAAGAGATAGATGTTGATATTTTCATTATTAGACATTGTTGTAGAACAATCTCTTGACTTAGATTTGATGATTTGTTTATTCCACGTTAATATCTGCTTCCCCTTGGACATATAATAAGTGATTTTAAAGTTTTCTATCACTGCTATGTTAACGATATTCGACTTAACATTTTGTTTAAACTTTAAAATTGTCCATTTTACACAACTGCCTAAACTCTATAAAACATTGATGGTAGATATTTTTTTACAGCTCAACACTGACAAAAAAATAAGTTTTTATTTCTGCCCAGCAGGTATTGTCCCTGAAGTAATGAAAGGTCTCTGTTCTCTTTCCTCTTCTGTTAAATCACACCCCTAAAACCTAGGTATCACTATGTACCAGGCACTGACTCTTGACCAACATGAACAAGTCTTTGATTCATTTCTGTTTTTTTTCAGCCAAGAAACTTCATGAAACTCAGGCCCATTTGTGTCTCAACATGAGATGATTATTCATACTTTCATTTCATCACACCTCAATTATTGTAACTCACTTTTCAACCTGTCTTAGCAAAACATCCCTGTGGTCCAAAATGCTGCTGCTATTGTTGACCAGGTCCCCTAAAAGGTCTCATATGACACTGACCTTGATGTCTTCACACTGACTCCCTATTAAATTCAGAATCCAATTCTTCCCCATTGTTGTGATCACTTTAAGAGCTCTGCCCAGTCAGACACCTGCCTAAATTAGAGATCTACTAAACCTTTTTGTGGCAGATTTTTTTTGCAGACATCTAAAGTTCTCATTTGCAAACGTAATGTTATATGTAAGATATAAAATGTAAGATGTTCCCTTCTTCACTGACAAATATTTCACCACTACAATAATATTTTGGTATCTTATAAGTCTATATGGGCTGGATATATTTATGTGCATGACACATAAACTAACTGACCTCAATATAACTTACAGCTCTAAAGAGAGAAGAGTGTTTAGCAGAAGTTGTTGAAGTGTGTGTGGCATATTAAAATCCCCTGTGACAGGGTTTGTTGTGTGCGTCTGTCCTGCAACGGCCTCTCCCAACTCCCAGGCCAACAAAAGCTTTCTCTGTGGAGCTGAGACACAACTATTAGATCTCAAAGTCCACATTACTGCCGCCGAGGGGCACTCACTGGTCAGAGGACACGCACTCAAACTCACACACGGTGTCAGCTTTAGTCTACTATTGGCAGACAACACAGTAAACTCTCCATGTTGTGATTGGCTGGTTTGGTTGCTGACACTGAGAGGTGTGGACGGCAGGAAGACAAAGGGCACTCTGGGACGGGGGAAAAGATATCCACTTGCTGTAGGGGCTACTGTGCTGTGTTCTGCTGTGTATCACCTTACCTTACATAATTGGGTCCATACGAGCACCAAATGGCGCTCGTCGTGGCGCCCAACAGACAGGGAGGGCAGAGTTTACCAGAGGGAGAGA
This sequence comes from Thunnus maccoyii, assembly GCF_910596095.1. Taxonomy (NCBI): domain Eukaryota; kingdom Metazoa; phylum Chordata; class Actinopteri; order Scombriformes; family Scombridae; genus Thunnus; species Thunnus maccoyii. The sequence continues at coordinate 20,330,726 of NC_056538.1, forward strand.
TGGAGGATGTTACCTGTCACCTGTGCTGTTCTCTCTCCCTCCTTCTTTTCCTGTCTCTGTGGAGAGAAATGGACAAACTGTCTTATCTGGGTCCGAGTGGCTTCTGTCTTCACTTCCTCCTTATTCTCTATAACACAATGGTAATTGGTAGGAGTGGGCGTGTGTGCATCTGGTGCAATAACCCACCCCGCCACCCCCCTACTTCACCATCCACCATCCAACCCCACTCCTCCTCTTCATCTACCCAGCCCCCACCTTGTTGAAAGCTCATTAAAAGACCTGCTGTTAATGAGCTAGAGGGATCATAGAACTTCATTTTCATTAGGGGGGGGGGGTGGGGTTAAGGCTAGAGATGCTGGTGCAGAGGTTTTTATGCCCTTAAAAATGGAGTCAGCAATTATCCCAACCCCTTGACACTCCCCACCCACCCTGCTCTGCCTCCTAACATGCCCACAAACAATAACCAAACTGCCTTCCCTCCCTCAATTTAGTATCCTGAGAAATCTTTGTCGCCCCGTGTCCCATCGTCACAGCTCTCTGCACCCATTTCACAACCTGCAAGATGATTGACACCGACTCAAATATAACAACACACACACATATATACACACACATACACACACACACACCCCACTGGAATTACATTACAGTGTTTCAAGACAAAGCCAGTAACATCACAAGGATGTAAACAAGGAGTGAGGGTCCCTAATCCAAACACTCACATTAAAAATTAATAACTCAGCGCTGACTGTGGTCCTCAGAGAAACGACCCACACTGACTAAGACAACATCCTGGTGAGAAAAGACACTTAAAAATAGTTTCAAAAGCTTTGTTGTGGGTCCCAATCTGCAGGCCAGAATAAGAAAAAAAAAAAAAAAGAAAAAAAGTATAAAAATGCATGAAAAAGCAACCACAAGCAGAAACAGACACAAGCAGGAGGGGAAAAAAAACTCCACAATGCAAAATATTTCACCTCAATTCTTTATTGAGGCTCCTCATGACAAGATCAATTACAAAATGGTGTCAAGTTTACAAAGACAGCAGAGCGATATAGCTTCACAATAGCCAGTGTTAAGCAAAGGAGACGATCAGCAAAGTGGAGGGCATGTAACAGTGACAGGCAGTTAATAATAATAATAATAATAATAATAATAATAATATAACAATAGTGACGGCAACAGCAAGAATATATGTACAAAATATTATCCCTGAACAGTTACACTGCACTCATTCATACAACACAGAAGAATTTGTTTTTTCCTCAAAAAGTGTCCCTGACATGAAGCAGAAATCCAATATGTAACACAGTCATCACAGTAGTCACAAAAGAGTCAGCAGCGCTCTACTTGACGTCTCTGTCCCGTTTATATATGTTAAACGAACAGATTTCCTCATGTTCATCTCGAGTTTCTGAACTTAAATCCTCATCGTTGACACATGATGACACCCGTCAGAAGCACAGACACGCCAATTATGACCAGCGAAGTCATGCTTTGGACACAAGATCACAGGACAAAGGGTTCAAGTAGAAGTGTCACCAGTGGATTTTTTTTCCCTACACACACACGCACGCACGCACGCACGCACACACACACACACACACACACACACACACACACAAACTTGCTCACCCAAGTGCTCGTTTGGCAACTCCACCAATCCACAACTACTACTACACCTCGCAACCCTGTCGTTCAACAGACTTTTTTCAGTTACACAATCACCAACATGCAGCATTCATAAATAAGGAATAATTCAAAACACAGGTGACAAAAAACAAAACAAACAAAAAAAAAAAAACAGAACAGTTTTAAATGGCTACAAAACATGCATGAGCTTCAAGCAGTCCGGCACTTTACAAATGTAAACAATGGAAAAGGGAAGTTACCATCACAATAAGTACAAATAGAGAAAAATAATACACACCCGTTTCACATGTAGGTAAAATTGTTTTTTTATGCATAGAAACTAATAATGGAAAACATCAGTAGATGAGACTTTAAAGTCTCATTATTCACATTTATAAAATTAGAAAAAAAAACAAAACAAAGAAAATCATCCGTACATACTGTCACAAAGTCAGGAGCACAACCTTGTGAGGCCCCATGAGCCCTGTAAACATTATGTTAAGTGACAAGTGTTGTGACAACCAAGCGCCTTTAAAAAGAGGAGTTTGAGAAACTCCAGGCAGACAGTGTTTGGATTCATTTCCCCCCCTTGTGTCTGTCCAAACATCTTTAGTCTTTAAAAGGTCTTCTCAAAAGAAAACCAGCAACAGCTAGGTAGCACAATATGACCTCTTTCCATCTGCCAGTGCTGATGCTGAAAATATATTAACATCATTCTATTGCTAAGATTTTTTTTTATTATTATTTAACATAATCGCTTCTCTTTGTTATCTGACAGTTAATATCGGTCTTCACCTGTCCAGTGGGTCACCAGAGAGATAAATCACTCGTCTTTTGCATCCTGCAGTGCAACATGGTGATCAGTTTCCTGTGTCGGTGTGGACTGTGGCGGTTCACTTCCTGTTCAAGAGCTCTGGTAATCTCCCTGTTGAATGTCATGGCCTTGTTTTGCTCTGTGGTTTAAACTACTGCAGGCACTTAGTTTTAACCGGCAGCTTTGCATACAATCGTGAACAATGTGACTGGCTGCTGGGTGCCTCAGTGCTGGCAGAGGACGGGACTGCCTGCTGCTTTCTACAGTTCTGCTGCAGCTTCTTCTTTAAATTCCAGTTTAACTTGACTGTCAGTTCAATAGTGGGACAAGTTTTTTTTTGTTAATTTGAAGGGTGATTAAATCCTATACAGTGCTATTTTAAATGTCAACAACAGTGAATGACAACCGCTCTCACGGTGCAGAAGTCAAAGCTATGCCCACTTCTGCGCTGCCCTCAGGTGGGAGGTCGCCCTCGATGGCTGGACTCCCTCTGTTCTCCACATACTCATCTTGGCTCTGCCCTTCCTTCACCTCCATAATTTTCACCTCATCACTCTTGCTCCCCGTTTCCATCTGATCCAAACTGGCTTCATCCTCCTCCATTTTCACCACTACTGCTTCTTCTTCAGCCTTTATTGCGACCTGATTGTCGGCGGCGCTCGTCTGCGCGTACGCTCCTACGCTGGCGTGGCTCAAGCCGTGAACTTTCTTCAGGTGCTTCTCCAGGGTGGCATATACAGTAAAGGGTACCGCACACAGCTGGCACAAAAAGGGAGCTTTGGCTCCTTGGGCACCGTGGGTCTTCATGTGGCGCGTTAATTTTGAACTCTGAGCGCAGGCGTAGTTGCAGAGGCCGCAACGGTAAGGTCGTTCACCTGTGTGGCTGCGGCGGTGCACAGTCAGGTTGCTGCTGTTGCGGAACTGTTTACCACAGAACTCACAGGCTTCGTCTTTCTTCTTCCTACCCGCTGAATTAGTAGTGGTGTTATTATTGTTTCCTCCACTGCTGACGCCTCCTCCTACACTCCTCCGCTCAGTCTCTCTCTGCCACTCCTGCAAAGCCTCGCTGACCTTAACTGAGCTCCACTCCTTCTCCCTCTCCATGATCTCTCCTCTTTCGTTCTCCCACTCTCCCACTCCTCGCACCCTGTCGCCCATCTCAGGCCGTTTCGGTGTACAGTTCCCACTAGCAATACCGCTCTCACCACTTCCCCCTGTCTCTCCGCTCTCGAGTGAGCCTTCAGAGGGGCTGGCACAAGGTGAGGTGTGCTGGGGCTCCCCCTGCCCCTCTGCTTCCTCCTCCCCTCCCTCTCTCTGGCGCTGGTACAGCCTTAGCAGCTCCCTGTCTGCCGGTCTAACCTGTGAGGTCAGCAGCATCAGGCCTGAAGCTAAGGAGGGGTGTTTGGGCAGGGTCAGGTCCAGCTCGGAGGGGGCCTGGGCTCTCACGTCTGCACTAACCATCCCCTTTCCCATGATTGCAGCTGGCTGCATTTGAAACCTCCCTCTCATCCCCTGCCTCCCTACATCCTCCTCCATGACGACCATCTCCAATGACTCGTATCCACTCCCTCCACCTCCAGCCTCCCTGTGATGACTCCTTATGTGACGGGCCAGCTGGCCGCTCTGGGTGAAGGCTTGCCCGCACACTCCACAGTGATAGGGGCTCTCGCAGGCGTGAGTCCGGCGGTGGGCGGACAGAGCGCGCAGAGATTGGAAGTTCATGTCACACAGCTCACAGTGGAAGTCAGCCTGGAGGCCACCAGTTTGAGGAAAGGGAGAAGCGGCTGGTGGAGAAGAGGATGGAGACAGCACCAGGCCTCCAGGAAAGCCGCTGCTGGTGTTATTATTCCCCTCGGCAAGCTCCCTGAGCCGCACTGAGAAGTTCAGAGCCTGCAGGTTACTGGAGGAGGAGGTGGTGTGTGTCTGACGGGAGCGACCGAGGCGCAGGGCCGAGGGCTGGAAGGCAGAGGCAAGCGCTTGGCCAAGGTGACGCGGGTCCAGAGTGGCTGCAGCAGGTTTGTGCTCTTTAAGACCTCCTCTTTCTCCTCCTCTCATGTCTATGTCATCCTCCTCGTCCTCTTGGTAGATGCTGAAGGAGTGTATGTGCTGAGCGTGCTGTAAGAGCACCCATGCAGATGGAAACACGCCTTCACACTGCTGGCAGGTAAAATAGGAGGGCTCGCCAGGCACTGGAAGACAAAGATAGACAAAATAAATAAATTGTGTAAAATATTACGTTGGTCTTTTGAAATGACTTCACTTGAGACAAATTTAGGTAACTTAAACCTGCAATAACTGATTTTTTTTTTTGACAACTTCACAATCTGTAAACACAAAACTGACGTATTGTCACCATAAGAAGTTGACTTACTAGGAAACATTTTCCTTTTTACATGTATAGCAGATATGGAGACACATCAGGATTCATTTGGAGTTGTGTTTCTGGTCACCTGATGAATGCAAGTCCAATATTCACTCTCCTTTTATATCTATTTGGTCGCCACCAGCTCCTGAGGTAAATATCTGACTCTTTAGCTGCTAAATGCTCCACTATGTTCACTAGCTAGTCGCCAAATGTGTCTGTACAGTGGGTGTATGACTGGATGTATTGCTGCAGACAACTCACAAAATTAGAACAATGAGAACCAAAATGAAAGTTGTGGGATGAACTTTTAAAGACAATGAGTTAAAGGACACTACAAAGCTCCAGACTGCAGAGTCAGGTGATTCACTCCGTGGATTTTCACTGTGAATGACCCCTCTCACATACAAGCACATGACTATCGGCACGATAAAGGTCAAATCTAACAGGAGAATAGTTCAGGTAGATTGACATTCAATCAAATGATTGTACGGTGAAGAAAAGGCCAAATGATGCAAAAATAAGACCTAGATAAGAATAGGAAGAACAGAATGATTAAAAAGTGAGTGCAAGGGGCTCAAAAAGAGAGTAATGATAGTCGGACTCAAAGAAGAAGAGAGTGATGGAGCTCCAGAAGCTGAAAGGCCAACAGAGAGGAGAACAGTGTTACATCTGGAGATATTTTTATATGTGGATAGCTTTGTCTCCTAACCGAGAGTCACTCTCCAATTAAGCTGCAAATTGCTAATTAGCAGAACGTAGAAAACGAACGCTTTATGCAAATCAGGCACTGACTCAGCCTGCTTGACAAATGAGGCCTTTCTGCATAAATCAAAATTGGAGAGAAGATCCCCAAATTGAGGGGAAAAACAGTTCTTTTTTTCCTCTTTTTTGGAGAGGTTCAAAGCCGACTCTGGTATAAGCCTCTTTCATGTTTCCTCAAGTCAAATCCTTCTGTATTTTACTGGAGGGGGGAGGAGAGTAAAGATGAAAAAGAGAGCAACTGTTTCTTTCTCTTTTTCCTCCTCTCCCGCCCTCTCTCTGTCTGGAGACGAGAGGAGCTGTGGTGTTCATGTCCTTTAACCTAGCCTGAGGAGAAACCCAGGAGAAGTTGAGATACTTCTTTTAAAAATAGGGTGAAGAGTGAGAGCAAGAAAAAAAAAGAGAGAGAGATAGGTAGGTCAGGGCTCAGGAGATAAAAAGAAAATGAGATAAAAAGATTATAATGTAGTACGGGGGGCCAAGAGACACCACGAAAATATGTCACCCCTTTGGATTGTACTTGAGACCCATCCTCCAACACCCGGCTCTCCTCACCCCTCCGCCCCCAAACCCCTCCAAATCTTTCCCTGAGGGGGGGGCTTTTGTCTCGTGGTCCTGGAGTGAAACACAATACCCAGCCGGTTTCTCTTTCCTTCGCTCTCTCCCCTCTCACTTGCTTTTTTTTTTTTTTGTAAGGATTCCCATTTGGCCCGGGGTAGCACTTGAATATTAAGCAGAAGCAATAACTACTAATTAAAAATGCAGATTGGCTGGGAGCACTAACGAGCAGCAGGCAGAATCTCTTTTCCCTTGGGAGGCAGAGGGAGGAGAAAAGAGAGGGGAGGGAGGGAAGGAGGGGGGGCTAGAAATTGAATGAGGGCAAACGAAAGTGTGTTGAAGATGGGGGGAAGAAATAAGGAGGAGAGGGGGGGGTTTGGAGATGAGGAAAAAAAAAAACAAACAAGGAGAATAAATAAAAAGGAATGAGACAGATGCACGCGGCTCTTCAGTAATCCATCCCACTCTACCCCCTTTCTCCTCAGTCCTTGCCGTTTCTCTCATGAATACAGAGAAATAGACGGAGGACCTGTCTGTTGTGGGATAACTGCTCTTTCACTTTCAGTCATCTCATGCAGCTTCAGATGTTCAGTTTCCCTCCCACAAAAGAGCTTGCTACTCAAGTGAAACAAGACTTCCTATTACTTAAAGGCCAATAACTGTCCTTTTGCTACTTAAACATGCAAGAACTCAAACTTTATGTCACAACTCATAATTCAACCGTAATAATCTAAGGAGGTAAAAACACTAAAAGCTGGGTAAAATTACAATTATGAACTCCACAACAAATGCAACCTACATTCGCTAATAAAACTTTAATCCAAACTTATCCACTTTTGCATTATTTACAGGCTGTCATGCTCTTTCCCTCTCGCGCCGTACACGTGTTAGGTTTGTTGTATAATCCTGCAGGCACCAAATTACCAAACTCATTGGTTCTGACTGTAAGTGAGAGACAGAGATGAAAAACAGACTGAAATAGAAAAACAAGAGAGGTTGTGGACAAACGGAAACGATGCGTGCACCAGTCCCCTGAGCGTTACACAAAGGAAGGAACTGCTAACGTGTGTGTAAATGACAGAGAGGGTTTCAAAATGTGCAAAGGGCACTCATACCTACTGCCAGTGTGTAGCAAGATGCCATGTCCATTTGCAGTCGTTTGCAACATCCTACATGCTCCTTTTTCACTTACAGCATGACCTTCAAATACATTTGACCTTTGCAGGGGAAAACATAATAACTCCTCTCTGTCTCAAAACACATTGTTAGCCACTGGACATGAAATTTCTCAAAAATGATTTTAATGAGAATTCATGAATTGCTGATTGAGTTTTGATGGGTCTGACCCCCACCGTGACATATTATATTTGGCACAACCATCACAGTGTCCGCAGCCACACAAAAACAGCTGTGGAAGAGGCGTGAAGAAAAAGACCTTTCGGAAAATCAGCGCTAATGTATGAAATTTGGGCAGAATGAGAAAAGAGAGATGACTCAAGACACAGAAAATATAAAAAACGAGAAGAAGAAGAGGGAGAAAAGTGAGAAGGAGAAGCATAAGATGAAGAAAAAGGAGGAGAGTCCCAGGAGCTCAGGTGGCTCGGCCCGGGGCAGAACAGTGGGAGATGGCAGAGGAGCTGCACATGATGCAACGTCCTCCATTACAGTGTCATGACAGCGAGGAGTGCTGCACGAACAGCCTTACATCCACCCCTCTGACCGTTTCACACTGCAGTGCACGGCTACAACCATCAAACCGTTTACTAAAAGAAACTGGAGGCCTTAAAAAAAAAAAAAAAACAACACCGAAACACACTTCACACTTTTGGTTTTTACAGGATGTGGCATCAGTCTCTGTTGTCCAGGGCACAGTGGATGACAGAAGTAGAAACATGTTTACCTGGCCACTCTACCTCAGAGACTGACAGTCAGGGAGATGGGAAGGAGCTCAGGTGCTCAGTGCAGAGCCCTTGGGGACCTTTGGTGCCCTCCGAACGCTCCTGACGCCTATCCTTTCCACACAATTAGCCTGTGCGTCACTAACTCACGCAGGTCTGCTAATGGCAACGGCTAGCTAATGAGCTGGACTTGGGAAAGGGGGGGGCCGTTGTTAAAAGAAGAGGGCGGTTGAAAAAAAATACATAAAACAAAACAAAAAACAGAGTCACTAATTAACAACCTGCCTTCTTCTGCTTCCTCAAGCACTCACCTGCTTTGCAGAGCTCCGCCTTCACCTTCATGCCGGGCTCCGCCCCCCAGACGCTGTCCCTGACCGCCCCTCTCCTCAGCTCGATGAACCCCGGCCCCAGCTCAGAGCAGGTGACATGCTGCTGTGCTCGGTTGGCAGGTGAGGGGGGCGTGGCGCTGGCGTTAGGGGCTTGGTGTTGGGACCGGCAGCCGCCCTGTTTGTGCTGGATGAACGCCAGGATGTGGGCGAGTGGGAAGGCCCGGCTGCACTGGCCACAGGTCAGAAGGTCACGGCCCTCGTCAGCAGCTTGGACCTGTGGAGCGGGAGGATGGTCCTCTGGTGTACCGGTGCCATCCGCTGTATCGGTGGCATCTGAGAAACAGGACAGGCAGGAGATGAGAGAGAGTGGATGGGAAAAATAAAAATACAGAGATTATTTTTTAACATTTAAATGTGAAAGTGATATGCAAAACAAAAACAAAATGGGATTTAAGCACCATTGCAGCTTAGTATTGAAAACAAAAGGGGAAATAAAGAAGAATTTATCCCATTTCATTCAAAATTTTTCACCCTTGTCTTTCTGTAGTCAAAGGCTGTAAATCATCTTTCCATGGAGTGTAGAAAGTTCACAGTTTCTATAAAAAGGTCAATAATAAGTTGAGTTTTTTTGAGGCCATAAAGATCTTCAGGAGCTAAATATCACTTTTCAACAACCCCCTTCAGGCATTTCTCCAAAATACAGAGAACAGAGAGAGAAATAAACAGCAATGCTGGAGTATTCTTGACATTAAACATCCCAGTTTGTCCCAAAAAGGCTGCATATATGGACAATACCAAAATATGTGGGCATGATCTGCCAGCGCTAATCCACATTTACTGGGTCCCAGTAAATGTGGATTACTGCTTAGGCAGTTTTTGACTGCGCTCATACAAATTAACAGCCAAAAAGGTCTGCATAAAAGTGGCACAAGTGCTGTTAGACCTCAGTAGAACGACAAACAGGCGTGGTGATTGACAGTGCTGGTTTCAGTTGTAAGCTCTAAACCAATGAGACCAATCTGCTCAGCCAATGCTGACCACTTCCTTGAACCAACCCAAAACAGATGTTGCTCGTTCTGACTGAAGCTGCAGAGAGGAGCCCAACTGTCCATCTCATCTGTAACCTCAACCTCCAACTAGTGTGACAGCTACTACGTGCTGACAGTTGAAATGATTGATTTAAAAACATGCAACCTTGTGACCGAGGTTTCCACCTTTCACTCACAATTACAACTTGCCCTGCCAGCCACAAGCAGCGGGAGTTTCTCAACAGGAAGTGGATTGCAATAAAAGAAAAAAAAAATGACTGAAGGTGTTTGTGATAAGAGCCCCTGGGTTTTTTTGTGTGTGCACAACCGTTTACAGGACAACTCATCTGATTCAGCGTTAACAAACCTGACGAATCTCATGTGGTTTGCAGCCAGCACTTTGAAATGCATGCAGCAGAGGAGGACCAGTGTGCAACACAAAGCTGCCTCCAGCTTAAAGCAAACCTCTTTAGAGTCTGAGTAAACTTTGGGTATTTCTTATCATCTCAGCTCAGGCAGGTAGGGCTCTTGAGAAGGAGGAGGAGGAGGAGGGGTCAGTAGACTATTGCTCAACGCGGTCATGGGCACACCTTGATGCCTGGACTGGATCCACCTGCCCGGGCTAGGCCGGCTACAGGATACAGGACAGGTACAGACAGTACAGTCTGAAGTTGGATCTCGCCAGTTGTTACTCAAAAATGTCACCTTTCCTGTTTCAGGGCTGCGCTGTTTGTGCAGACTTGCAAGGCGCGGTCTCTCTCTCTCTCTCTCTCTCTCTCTCTCTCTCTCTCTCTCTCTCTCTCACACACACACACACACACACACACACACACACACGGTTGAGTCAGGGCCTGTGGTCACACCAGACACGCACCACTGGTCTCCAGTAGAGAACTGTAAAAAACAAATGGAGTTCAAGTTTCTGTCTTATTTCCTTCAAAACATAACGTGTGTTTTTCTTTGCATCGGTGACTTTTATGTTTGAACAATCTGAATGAGATCAAAGCAAAGTGACATATAATCTATTGAGAGTGTCATTTAATTGGCCAGTAATTAAAAACTCAATCATGATATATATGACGCAGGCTGGATCCAGTTTCTTCGCTTTTAACAGGTGCTGTTTCCCAAAAAGCGAAGAAGGGGAGGGGGAGAAACTGTCCCAGTCAAGACAGAAACCGACTGTGAAGAAACTTGATCATCGTCTAACCTGGAAATATTAATCATCGTGTTCGGACCTGTAGCCTCTGAGAACAGCGTGCCAATAAACCGGTCCTTCCTCTATGAAAACAACTGCAGCAACAATGCACAGCAGGACAAACACGACGATAGAAAATACGAGCCCCTTATTTAAATATTTGCGCATGAAGTCCACATAAGAAATTAAAAACACAACCGTATTGGCTTGATTAAGGTCAATGCAAACATCGTGGAGATACTTTAAATCCTCTTGAAAAGGCGGTTTTTCAATACCTGGAATAAATTAAACATTCGTTCATCATCTGGCCATTAATCTGTGTAACGCGGTGCCAACGCGCATCCAAAACCATGCGCGCAACTGACAATAAAGCCAAAACTGTGACCTGAATTTCTTTTAGTTGATCTTAAGAAACATCTTCAACAGTTTCAACATGTCCACACATCGTTGCTCTCCCCTCCTGCTTACCTTGAATTGCACTCAGGTGCTGCGGTCTGCTTCCAAGTTTGCGTCTGGACATCGCGTCGAGCGTTCCGCGTTTGGCACCTTTCTGGGTCCCAAACAGCAAACCCTCCCAAACCAAGCAAAAAAAAAAAAAAAATCCCTCCAGCTGCTCCTTCTCCGATAAGTTGACCGAAAGCCGAGCGACGGGGGACAGACAGACTGATAAGAGTGGCTGGCCTCTTTCTCTCTCTGCCCGGACTCGCACTGATCACTGAAGGCGGCGTTCAAGTTCACGCTTCTTCCCCCGCAGCGAGCGGAGGGCAAAAGGGGGCATGGGCGACTGTAGGCACCGCCCGCCCCCGCGCCGCTCCGACGACCCTGACCCCGCCCCTCCTCGGCTAGTAACACAGTCCATAAACACGCACTTGTGTCACATTAAAGCTCTTTCTCTTTTACGCACCACTCTTTCCTGGTTTTCACAAAGCGTCTATAGTTCCTCCTCAGCGGCTCCGAGCAACTACCTCACTGGTTTCCCACAGGTGTCTCCAAAACTAAACCAAAGCAGAGCAACATTCAGTTCTCCTTTCTTCCCCCTCCTTGTTCATCAGCTGTGACTGCTGCACAGACATAAACATACAACTAAAAGAAAATTACCACTAAAGTTTACGGATTGTCTGTCAAGCTGGGACATCAGCGGCTGTAAAACTAAGACTTGTCGCCACCTACTGGTAGAAATAACGAGCTGCAGCCCCGTTTGAACCTCAGGGTGAACTACCGAGTTATTACATGAAATGAGGTGTTTCTATAAGGGCTTATATTTCTGGATGTAGTATTTTGTGATCAACATTTTATTAAATATTTAAGGTATGTGGATCAAACACAGCGCCAAAATACTTCCACTAAAATCCACTTTACTGAAGAAACCTGTGTCCATTTCTACACATGTAGCCTGTAGATGCAATTTAACTCTTATTTTAGACAGAGACAAAAAAGGAAAATGGACAAGTCATTTCAAAATCACTTTTATTTGGACTTAAACATTCCACATTTTTGAGAACAAAAAAAAAAAAGTTATTTGCTGTGGTTTATTCATTGGCTGAGGGGAGACCTTTTTAAAAAAAAAAAAAAAAAAAAGCAGTCTTAAGTGTTAATTAATGCACAAACTTTGATTTCACCAGCTTTCATATACTGGTTTCAAAAGGATGTGTAGAAATATCCTGTGCATCAGTTCCCAGTTTAAAACTGTCTTTTAGTATTTCTTGTTAGAGAAAAGTAAAACGGTGGATGAGAACATCATGAAACGAGGAAGATGTAAGGAAAAAGTCAAAAGTATTGCTTAGTTTCATACACTTTGAAATATCAGTCTACATTAAGAAGATGAGTTCAGGCAGAAAAGGAAAAAAAAGGAGCATGCAGAAGTGAAGAAACCAATTTAATAACCTGTAGTATCTTTACAAGATGAATCCAAAATGAAAACTCATTCTTAGCTCGGCTGAACCAATCAGCTGCGTAGTTAGTGAAACTTAAGTATCACAATCAATGTACAGTACCAGAGAACATACGTGTTCAGGTTTACATGTGTCGGTTATTAACCGACATTCACTCAATCTGTCTCTTTCACTTTTAGCTTTATTGTTGGAAAGTATGTGCGTGTGCATCGGGATGCTGTAGGATGTTTTCCACACGTCAGCTTAGTATCGGTAGTATGGACTCCGCGATCGAGACCGTGACCTCCTGGAAAAATTAAAAAGAGGACGGTGAAGGATGGACTTCAGTATAAAAAGATGTGAGCTGCATAGATCTTAAAGTTTTTCCTTATCTGAATCAAGGGTCTAAGGATAGAGGATGTTGTTATCGCTGTACAGATTGTAAAGATAATTTGAGACAAATCTGTGATATTGGGCTGCTGTTGAAATAAAAACTTACTTGACTCGGTTTTTACAGACATTATAGATGCAAACACACCATCATCATCCTCACAAACCATCACCAACATAGATTTTGTTAGATTTTTTAAAAAATACATCAGTTTGGACAGCAGACAGCAGGTTCCAATCCTGCATCTAAAACTTTGGCAAAGGGCTGTTGCTTTTTTTTATATTGAGATGACAGATTGTTGCTTTAATGACACTGAAAATTAAAATAGTTTTAGTGGTTAAAGTGAATCGTAGTTGTTGACCTAAGACAATTTCATTTACATGAGACAGAAAAGTCAAATAAGGTTCATTTTTATTCATACAGCCTAATATCACAAGTCACAAATGTGCCTCAGGGGCCTTTATAATCTACAGCAATACAACATCCTGTAGACCCTCAATTCAAATAACGACCCCACTCCTAAAAAAACTTTAATGGGGTAAAAAAAGGAAGAAACCTCAGGAAGAGCAGCAGGACAGATCTCTTCTAGACATGCAATAGATGTGATCAATCTCCTGGGTCAATATATCAGTCGATATTAACATCTCTCACATATAGTTTATCATCCTGCGCGCATTTGTTGGCTGATATGTCAAAGATATCGCAGCAGAGAAAAGGCAAACACATGTTTGACGACATTTAGAAACAGTGTCTCCATCACTACAGTAGTTAGTAGGACAGTTTGTCCACCAGACACTGACAATTATAGTAATTTAACAAATTTAAAGGAATCTTATCAAAATGTTTGTTTATACTAGATGTAGAGATTAAAAAACTATGATTAACCAATATATTGTTATCTGATTGTTTAAACTCATATCAATAATCTAAAATTGGTTGGGCAATATTTGAGAGTTGACTTGAACCCTGATAAATAAAAAAATTTCTTAACTTTCTTTATAAAAGTAAATTAATCTATTGAATGAACTTAAAACTGCAGTTAATGTTTACGTACTACGAGGACAAAAACTGCCATCTATTAGAGTATTTTGCTTTGCTATAGATGATAATTTGGACCTGAATTATCTTCATCTTTGTTCTAGTTTGATTCTCAGGTCTTCGCCTCAGACTTACGTGAATATAACTCGAGTATCAGCAATAAAAATCGATGCAATTAGCCTTTGCCATAGCGTTTGTGCAATAATGCAAAGAAAGAACAACAACCCATAATTCATTCTGCTTCATCGGAGCTGTGCGGATTCTTGTGGCTTCTCACATACCTTCTGTATGAGCTGGATTCTCGGCCTGAGGGACAGAGGACACAGAGCCACTGTCAATACAATAACATGCCAGAACATCTTGAAACCTATAAAGCGGTTTGATGCCAGCAAATCAGACGGAGGCTAAGTTGATTAAATATTTTGGTTACTTTTGTTTGAACACGAAAGAATGCACACAGTAAACACTTGATGTTCTGATTTAAATAATTACATTGGATCCATATGCCTGCTGGCGATCAGAAACCTTTCAATCTTACCATATTTGGAAGGAGAAGGTGAGTGGCTCTGCCGCCCGTACTGTCTCTCCCATTCATCCCTCTCTTTCTCACGGCGCTCGCGCTCCCTAAACACAGAGCCTTTGGGTGAGACAATTGCAACACACACATACCAAACAGTCCACTTACGCACACGCACACACACACATACAGAGCCTTACTTCATGCGAATCTTGCGTGCCATGGCTCGTAGTTCTCCCTCTCGCTCCTGGAAAACAAACACAAAACGATGAAGGGAAATGGAGGATAATGAGAGTCAGTTTCTGCTGAAAAAAGGAACACACACCTGTCGTTTGTGTTCCTGCTGCTGGATCTTCACCTGGGCGGCTTTCTTATCCGCCTTGGCTGCAGGATGGGAAAACCCACAGGAAAGCACGTGAGAAAGTAAACAATAAAGTAATTTGTATTGTAAATGTTGTTGCATTATGTAAATTTGAGGTTAAAAAAAACAAACAAAAAAACACTGAGGTCTGTTCTGTACAGCCTCTAAACTGCAAAAACCACAAACACTCACACTGCTTGTTGAGTGCCTTCTGCATGCGGATCTTCAGCCGCTCCTGAGGGGTCATCTTGGGCTGCAGGTGACACAATTGTGTTAGCACAACCTTCCACAGCCTGGCAAACGTGTGAGTGTGTGTTTGAGTGTATGTTTATGTATGTGTGTGTGTGTGTGTGTGTGTGTGTGTGAGAGAGAGATCAAAAGGTACCGTGCCTTTATACAATTTCGATACTATCACCTTTATGTACAGTAGCTGGTGGAGATAAAAAGGCCACAGAGAAATTAATTACACGTTATGTTTGTTGAGTCAACAAGGACACACTGGAATCTTACTGGCTGAACAGGATATGCATCAGTGTATGTATGTGTGTGTGTGTGTGTGTGTGTGTGTGTGTGTGTGTGTGTGTGTGTGTGTGTGTGTGTGTGTGTGTAAGCAGGACAGGATCCAGTTACATAAACCTTTACACATGTGTTTGAAAAAAAAAAAAAAAAAAAAGAAAAAAAAATTATGAAGAGCATGTTCAGGTCCAGCGAGTTCAGAAAGTTCAGAAAGAGCCAGTGGCATTTTGTCACCGACACACCCATCACTGGGCCGTTAAAACCTGGCCAGGCAAGAAAAACTGCAGGTCACAACACTGCAGGCACGTTTAACAGAGGAGCAGAATTATAATCTTCACTCTATTTGCATGTTTGACTGTTCAGAGTATATTCAAATCATTCTGGACAGAAAACGAAACGGTCCAGAATGATAGACAGTAAACTACTACTTCATCTCTAGTCTTCAATCTGTATGTGGGACATTAAATATTTCATATTAAGACATCAGAGTGTGCTCTGCTGCTTGTTAAAACAAGCCCAGAATCTGCTGTCCAGAGCACACCCACCTAGTTTTTCATCAAAGACTTAAAAAAAGCTTCTGTTCTTAAAAGATCACTTGGCCAAAACCGATTCATTAGTTAAAACAAGACACATGGTCATAAGAGGAAATACACTTCCTCTTATGGCCATGAATATGTGAAAACACTGCACTATGTTTGAGACTACAAACAGATATAAAAACGCTCTCACACCCACATGTATATGTATACATGCATGCAGCACCCAGACTCAAAGCACAAAAAATGTCACAGTGTGTCTAAATGTTCACTCCATTTGCAGTCATTTTTTCAGTCACACTCCTCCCAACAAAACACTGAGAAGATGGAGAATACTGTAATGGTAATTTCAAAATAGATGATGGGCTTTGACTGCAGAGTATGTCCACTTTTTTTTTTTTTTTTTTTTTTAAGGGGGGAGAAAAAAAAGGAAAGATCACATGATTTTATTCTCTGTGGGCAACAATGGCTTCTACATCCCAGTCTGGAGGACAACCATGTCAGCCTGTCAGGGATGAGGGAGGCGTAGGCTTTAGCAAGAAACCCAGTTAGATCAAATTCTTACTGACTTTGGCAGCTCCCGTCTCTTTACCACCCGCAGTATCAGGCCTGGAGAGAGGACAGAAAAGAGGAAAAAAAAACTATTAGCCGAAGCAATGACATTCATATTCAAGACATTAAAAAAAAAAAAAGAAAGACTTTATACATCATGTCAAAGTGTACATAATGTATTAAAAGTATTACTGTGCAATGACCAGAAAAATGGCTTTATGACATTACTGAACTGATTGTGTTTAAATAGAATAAATGTTTACCAAAACAGACTCAGTTCTACACAACTACAATCTTCAAAAAACAAAAAAGGCCACTTTTAGACCAAGAAAATCACAACAGCTTAAAAAAACTACTGACGTGTTTCCCCCTATATTCACTCCGTGGAGCCCAGTGATTCCCCTAGAATTTTTTTCAGGCCTGGTGGTACGCACTGAAAAAACCCTAAAGTGACGATGGCATATTCGAGCAGTGGGCTTCGGTCAGGTGGTGCAGCAGGCGGTTTATATTTTCATTCAAATTTTTATTTGCTCAGTATATTCAAGACTTAAAACAAAGTGGTCATAAGGAGAGGATAACTAAATAAGCTGCATTTATTGCATAAAAATAAGCTTCCTCTCTCACTTCTTCCACTTCTGCATTTCTGCATTTGTTTGTCCGTCACCCACATACAGTCCTGGTGGCTCACCAGGCCTGTACAATTATAGGGGAAACATTGAGTGCCGCTACTAAAATTTCACACAATCATTGATATCAATGGGCTACTAATGATTTCACTCGCACACTGTGCAAACAAGATAACATCATGCGTTATCGTGGAACTGTTTAGAGTCATCGACTAGTGCATCAAATCCTCCCTCTCTTCATTCTGCAAAGGACATCTACATGAAAGGTACTTTTATAAGAGTAGTGTAGCTGCTTTAAGGAATAGGGCAGTGTGTAAGTGACAGTGAATGGTGAGCAGTAAGTTGGCAATATGGCAGTAAATGTACAGTACAGACTGCAGTGTGTCAGTTAATAAATGCTGCAGCTTCTCAAGACCAAGAAAGGTTGTGTGTGTTGTTTCCCCAACTGCTGGAAAAGTGAAGGGGGTTAGCCCCGAAGTTAGCGACAATGGCTTGACCTGACCAGGCTCACTTAAGGTGGACTGACCTTTAAGGTGGACTTGCTATTGTCATTTTAATGTCAATCTCAGCCGCTCCTAAACAAAGAAATGTCTGGCTACTGAGTCTCTTTTGAATTTTGATCAGCATCCCCCATCTCAATGCTTTTTATGACTTTTCAAGATTTCCAGTTCATAGACTACATGATCACATTAACCCCTTTTGGGTGTAGACATGAAACCCTGACAAAATCTAGTTTCAAAATGAGTTTCGGTAAAGTACCTGAAATGCTGACATTTGAATCAATCAGTCAAAAAAACCACATGTATACATTATGATGGAGAAGATAAAATGGTACAAAGCGTATCACCGCCTACTTATTTAGATCATTTTTTAGACAATTATGATCAGTGAATCACCAGCTTTTGCTTCTCTTCAGGAAATAAAAGATCTGCGATAACGTTTCAATGTTTTTCTTACTTTCTTAGCTTGTCACAGACGGTGGTGGTTGAGGGCTGGGCTCCTCTGTGAGCAGGCGAGGGACTGTGGTTGAGCCGGCTGGGAGACTGAGAGGGACTGCGGCTGCCGCTGTCTCCCCGCCGGTGTCCTCCACTGCTCCGCCCCCCTCGCCTCGAACTGCCCCCCTGCCGCGAGCTGGAACGGGATCTGGCAGAAAAGAAGAGCACTAGGGTCACTCTTATGTGCATTAAAACAGCAATTAAAGCGCCGTCGGAGGACACATAGGAGTTTTACCTCGTTCGTCTTCGTGCGGAGTATCGTCGCCTATCCCTGTCTCTGTCTCTCTCTCGCTCTCTGTCTCTGTCGTTCGACCGCGACCGCTCACGTCTCCTCCAGGATGTGGCCCCTCCGTTCCCTCCTCTGCCCCTGGAGTGAGATCTGGAGCGCCGTCTCGACCGCGAACGGGTCCGGGAACGACGCCCATCCCTTCCCCCGCGTCCTCGCCGGGCACGGTGCGAACGGGAGGAGGAGCGAGAGGAGGAGCGAGAGGAGGAGCGGGAGGAAGAGGAAGGGGAACGGCTGGAGGAGGACCTTCGTCTCCTGGACAAACAGAGACACAATTTTTTAGTAACAACACCAGCCCAGCACCTAGCCTATCTTCAGAATACTTTCCTGCTTTTAAGAAATCTTACTGAACTACAAAATAGTCTTTCAGATTTGTGTTTTGCATTTATTTGTATAATCTGTTGCTGTAATCTGACATGCACAATCATAGACTAGTAAACGTGCACTGATTTTATTTAAATCTATTGATCCACCTCGCCTACCAGTAAACATCAGTATGTCATCATCAGTATTCTGTCTGCCTGTGGTCATTTCAACGGTCAACAAAAATGACTGCAAGAGGAAAATAACCAATGAAAAGCCAGGAAGAGGGAAAGTTACCGACCGGGAGCCCCTGCTATGACCTGCAGGGTGCTGCAAGTTGGAGGGGGCGTGGCCAGAGTGAGGGGCGGCGGCTTGTGCTGCTGCTGCGGATTCGTCATCGCTGCCTCCGAAGCTGGTGATGAAGGTGATCTTCTCTGGACCTGGAGACCGAGACCGTGACCGCGACTCAGAGCTGGACTCTGACTCTGGTCTGAGAGGAAAAAAATACGGTTCAAGAACACAGAAAAACGGGCAACAGTTGAGGAAATAAAGAAGGATAATGAGGGTCAACTCACCGTTTATAGGGATCATATGTTGGGCTGTCTCTCCTTGCATAGCTGAAATACACGATAATGAGTAAATATGATGTATGTGGACTGTTAAGAAAAAATAACCTTCAAAGAACAACATAAACTTACCTGGGTGGGCTGATCTGTCTTCCTTTTAGTCTCTTCTCTCTGAACTCTCTCCTTTGCCTGCGAGAACGGCGGCCCTGAGGTAAAATATAACACGTCGTTTACAAAGTTGCAAACACAGACCAAATGACACACGCACAGATTCCTCAACGGATGTATTTCTTACAGAGTACATGGCCTTTTCTGCCTCCAGAGCCTTGGCATGTTTGATGGCCTCCACTTCCTCCTTGTCCTTCCTCAACATCCTGATAAACAGGTAACACATTCTCAGTGTTAAAATAATAATAAACACAATCTTTATGTTGACACTATAAAACATTAATGACATTTTTATTACAATTGCTTACTAAAATATAAACATAATAAAAGCTAAAAACACATGACAGAGCCGTACATTTGAATCTGGGTGACGATTCCTTTATTACCTCAAACATGGAGAGTTAAGTTTATTTCTTTCAGTTCGACAATCTAACATGAAACAAAATCCATGCAAAACTACTTGAAAACACTTTCACAGATTGTTTTAGAATATAACACGCTCTCCATGTCCATCGCAATGAAAGAAAATGTTCCTAAAGCGAACTCTACAACTCTTTTATGTTTTTGTTGATAGAGTTTTATGTCTTGATGCCCCATAAAGTTTTGGTTAAACAAACACCACTGACTAATTGTTGGTTCACGGATTCGTTAATGTTTGTAAAATACATAAAATGACGCCAGCATTTGAAGTAATTTATGTATATCATCTTTAGCAATCTTTTTTAACTTTTTAAGAGGTGGTCACCACTTAATCTTTTGGTTTGTTATCTGCTGGGTGTTAATAATTAAAAAACAGAACATAAGAACAAAATACCGATTACAAGCTACTAGCACCACACGCCCGTCTGCACACCATCTCCACGTTACTACTAACAAACCTGAGAAATTTGAATCCACTGAAATCAAGTAGATCTTAATCATAGGAACTACAGAACCAGTAATTATTGTATTTTCCAAACTTGCGCTTCTGGCTTTGTTCTATTTGAAATTTGAGACATACTGATGAAATACACTGAAATGTTACCTGACAAAGTCTCCTTCAGCCATTCCATATGGTGTCGCCATTTTGTTGAGATCCAACACCTGTTCCTGGTTCAGCTCGTCGACATCAACCTCCACATCTACACAAACATGACATGACGATAAACCTTTTAACACTTCAACATGTCTAAATACTTATCCTCATACTCGTATTTAACAATTATTCGAAAAGACAGATGATTTGCATTTTAAGATACTCAATTCATAGCAGGTAAGAAGGTTTAATGTAAACAGGAAAAACTTGGACGCTGAAAAAAAAAGACATTAGTTGTCATGATGAATAAATAATTATGTCTACATATATCAAGCCAGGTGAGTTTCTTTTTCCTTTAAAACTAATGAAGATCTATAAACTAAGAGATACTCATCGTACTTTGGTGCATATTTCTGCATTGCATCCTTCTTCCAACATCAGAGCTTGTTTTGGGTTTTCTTGTCTCTGTACTTTTATTTATTTATTTATTTTATTTTAATTTTTAATGTGTAAACCTCATTAGTACCAAACCCATTTCCTCACCAATATCTGGGATGCCTTCATCCTCTTCGGATTCACTGTTCTCTGAATTGTCTTCATCCTCTTTGTCCGACTGGGGTTCGGGCTCTGTCACAGTGCTGTCTTCATAGGTGTAACCAATAGTGGCCTTTTTCTCAGCCAGCCTGCACAAAGACAAAGATTTATCAACACATAGCTGCTGTAAATACTCCAGCGAGCAAACTAAGTGTAAAAGTAAGCGGATGAACCAGCCACTTTAACTTTTACATGACATACTTTTTCTTCTCTTCCTCATTTGGTTTCTGCAGGCCACCGTACAGCTCATCCAGGTAGATCTGGTATAAACACTGCTCCTCGGAGACTGCAAGGGGACAGCAGGGAGTTTAAGAGCACAACACGACTGCAAAATATACCCACTGAGGGCAAGTTAGCAGACCATTATAGCCACATTAAGAAAACATGAACACTGTGCATTTGAGAAAGGTAGTAACTGTGGTAAAATCAGGACTTGACAGTGTTGCACCATGAAGCCAATCATTGACATATGTAATTCACTGCTGACATGAAATTCTGTGAATAAAATACTCACTGTTGGCAAAGTCGTTCTGTACAAGGCCTCTGTAGCGCTCATAATTGCACTTCCTCTCCTCCATCTCCTGCTCTGGGGTTCTTTATAAGACAAAGAGAAGAAGATTTTCACATTTA
This sequence comes from Thunnus maccoyii, assembly GCF_910596095.1. Lineage (NCBI taxonomy): Eukaryota > Metazoa > Chordata > Actinopteri > Scombriformes > Scombridae > Thunnus > Thunnus maccoyii. Next base: position 20,352,266 of record NC_056538.1, read on the forward strand.
TCGCCTTGGTGAACACTCCAGTCTCACTGCTTCACTCCAGTCTTCTGGCTTCTAACGGAGGCTAAAAACATCTGACTAAGAAGTGATGTAGAAGGAGAAACTAAAAAGATAGTTTCATCAATGGACTATTAAATTACTCTCAGTTGTCAGGTTATTAGGTACGTAGGTAAATCCTACACACTGCACCTTTAAAAAAGGTATATATTGGTCATTATAGAGGCTGCAGTTTGTGGTGCTGTTCACTTTACTGTATGATACTGAGAGGTGTAGTGCTGGATGTTATTAGTTACACCCAAGTTTGAAAAGTCAAAACATTAGCGATGAAAAAGTCTATTCAACCTAGTCTCCAAACTCTCTCGAGTCACTAGAGACACTCTAGAAACCAGTGAAGTTTGTTTTTCTGTGTATCTGCTTGTAAAAATGTACAATAATCTGTGGAGGACATATGAATACACTCTTAACAGTTCAATCATAATGAATTAAACAACAAGAAATGGTCACAGCAAACAGGGTCGGGGGTTAAATGTGGCTCCAAGACTTACGATGTGCTGAGCAGTGGAGGGGTGTAGGTGGGGATGTAGTCCAGGTGAGCCCTTACATCAAACCTGTCGATCATGTTGTTGGCATCTCCTTGCCATGGCATCCTTTAGGGAAGAGGTATATAGTGATCAGCAAGCTCTCACATGCACTTCACATCTGATTTGTGTGATGTCTTGTATATATAGTGCGTTTATGGAATGGGGAAAAAAATGAAACACAAAAAACTGTTCACATAAAAGTCTCAAATCTTACACGATCCTGAATTGAATCTCAGATTCCAAAAGTAATTTTTAACATCATTAATTAAGAGGCAAGCATTTTGCCACCTTTTGGATTTATTAAAGTAATAACTAGTTTTAAAAAATGATATTTTATGAATATTAAGTACGCCATCGCCCAGTAACTAACATTAACAAACTTGTAGCACCAAACTAAAGCACTAACAAACACGCTGGCCAAACAACACACACTACAGCACTTCACAAAACTTCCTGCCAACTCTGATCAGGTGAAGAAAACAACTCAGTTCACAGTTTCATTCTTAGTACAGCGTAACATCAAGAATCACAATCAACTCGTCAGATTCCGAAAGATTCGCATGTCTAATGTGTGTGCGTGTTTGTGTTTCCTCACATGTTGATGGGACTCTCTGCAGCCAGAGCCACGGCAGGATCCAGGTGGATCTTGTAGGCTCGTCCGTGAACCTGAAGAAACTGAGCTGGATCTTTTTTCTGCGGAAACAAAAGGAGATGCAGTGAAAAGACGATAACAACACGTCTCCCCAACAAACCACAAGATAACTATAAACTACCATACAGTACATGCTGTTGTTAACTGATGTGTGGCATCCCTTAACTAACAAACCACCAAGTTGCCATTTTGACCTTTAACTCTTTAATCTTCTATTCAGACTAGAAGGACAATTAAGGCAACATGCATGTTAGTGTGTTGCGAGGTGAAGCAGAACTTGCCTCACAAAAATCTGTTCATTATTATTCAGAGTGCTGGTGAATGCTGCTGCTAGTGTCACAGTAAATTGTACTCATCTGTCATCCCAAGTTTAAATTAGACTCCATTTACACAGTTAAATAACAACTAACTATGAACCCAGATGAGATTTGAGGCTTGATGTCAAAGAGCTTCAATGCGGCAGCAATAATATGTAAGAATCACTTCACACAGTCTTCAGGTAGATGACAGTGTCTCTTACTATCTTCTCGTAGTACTCTCGCCGACGCTCGCCTCGGCGCTTGTAGTCTACCATCATGCCACGGAGCTTGCGCTCGTGTTTGCGGGCCTCCTGCCACATGACGGCTCCGCTGGGGGTGGGGGCGCGACGGGGCACGGCTGCTGCAGAGAGGCAAAGAAAGAAGACAGATGAGGGAGAGAGAGAGCACAAAGACAGCATGAGAAATGGAAATCAAGGACCATAAAGCAAGTGGAGTAGAAGTAGCCGACAAGACAGAAAACAGATGTACAAAGAATTACATTTCTTTATAAATTTTAAACTGAGACAAACCTCACAAACAGCTCAACTGAGAAACTGAGGCGCATAACTCCTGACTAGTTCCACGTCATTTCTTGTATATAGATAAAAAAAATACCTCCACCGCTGTCAACAGTGTTTATTCCACAAACATTTTGATAAGAATCCCTTAAATTTGTTCAATTAGTAGTTTTGTCCACCCTGTCTGATGGACAAACTAATGTAGTGATGGAGACACTGTTTCTAAATGATCTCAAACATGTGTTTGCCTTTTCTGTACTGCAATATCATGCAGATCCAAACTGCAGTTAACGTTGACACAGGGACAAAAACTATTGCCGTGAATTGAAGTTGATTCAATAGATTAATTTATTTTTCTATAAAAAAAATTAGAAATGTTTTTAATTTATCAAGGTTATAACTGATTACATTGAAAAACGTCCCCCCTCATGTATGTTAATGCAGTGGACAAAAAATCAAGAACACCATTCAATATAATGCACTCCAGTGACAACAACACCCACTACGACCTCAATAATAAACATTAAGTGAAATTATCACCTTTCTGACAATGTCAACAAAAAGTGAAAATGGATAAGCTTCATAAATGTGGACTTTAAGGCAGGGCTATTGTGTTGGATTACATTAGACTGTACTGGTGAACCTAATGACGTGGCCGGTGAGTGAAATTTGAGTTGCAAAAGCTGCATGAACCAAACAATGTTTCAGACATGACATTAAGAATCGCTTAATAAAATAATAACGACTAGAACTTTGCAGTCTGCTGATGACTGTTAAAGTTTTCAAAATCTCCGACGAAATTATCCGACTTGAGACTGTGTGGAGTTCATCATAATATCGATGGTAGCTGCTGCTTGTCAGTAATTGCAAAGTTGAAACCCAGCAGCATCTCATCAGAGGCATTTTTGTTTTGGAGTAATGCTGATAACTAGATGATATTGGCAGCTGGAGCTAACTTCTGCTATCGACGTTATCAAGCCAGTTATGTCACTGACTAGAAATATAATAAATTAGTCATTTGCAACTTCCTTTTAGAGGTTTTTTGGTATAAACAGAGGTAAGATGTTTTTTTGCATATTTAACGGCCTGATTGCGCATGCAGTCCGGGGGCCTCTCGGTTAGGTTAGGTTAGCCTAGCCTAGCCTAGCCTAGCTTAGCTTAGCTTAGTCTAGTTTTGACGTTACAAACAACGCGTGAACCACGGTCTAATTCACACCAACTTTAAATGCAGCTGTACAACGTATTCATCATTTTTAAATTAAACTGTGTACCTGTTTTACTGAACGCCAACACACACTGGGATTGTTATCGATCAGCTAAAGGCGATACGATATAGCGTACGCCTTCTTCTTCGCTTGTCTATTCTTGTTCTTCTTTGTCGACTTCTTCTTCGTCTCCTTGTTGGATTATGGCAGTGTGGGCGCTACTATCCCTATTACTGCCCTCCGCAGGACAAACATTTAATTGACACAATCACGCTTAATATTTTTCATATATAACCCTTAATCATACAGAACTGCTTTATGATCGGCTGGTGGTTCTTTCTGATTATATTTGCTACATTCCTGGAAAATATGCTTGACTGTTTTAGGACATTCACACTCACATGATCCAGTAGGATGTTTTCCTATAATGTGCAAGTACTGATTTGACCCGCAGTGTCCGAGCCTCAGTCTGCAAATTTTAACAGAATCCACAACATTAACTGGCCTTTTTAATCTGAGGATGAAGAGAAAGATAGTGCCTTCTTTTAGTCTCCTTTTCCCATAATCCCTGATATTCTCTTTCATCACCCTCCTTGATTTTTCCTCTAAGTTCCACTCTTCATAGGAATATATTTACATCTATTTCTCGGGACAATGACTGCATGTTTCCAATCCATTGGCAAACAAGCCTCTGCCCACACCGAGTTAAACAAAGCTAGAATTTCTTCCCGAACAAAATCATCTAAATGTTTGAATAATTCATAAGACAGCCCATCTCTCCCAGGAGTAGCTGCATCAGAGTTAATAGCATCCCTCAGTTCTTTCATAGTAAAAAACAAATTAACTGGATTGTCATTTTCTGAATTCCTGTCCAACTTCCACCGATGAATTAACATCAGTTTGGTCCTCTTCATACATCTCTCAACTCCCAGATTCCCAGAGCTGTTCACTGCTTGAGAAACACCAGCAAACATGTCAGCAAACATGTTTTCTCTGTTGGATACTGCTTCCACCTCAAAGTCCTGACATTCTGTGTACAGCTGACCACAAGCACCTTACAGGAGTCTCGCTTATCAGCAGCCGGCAAGCTGCTGCAGTCTGAGTTAGTCATATCAAGTGGATATCTGCAACATTTACCTTCTTTTTTAGCATAAAATTCTTTGTGTTTCCTCAGACAGTGTTTCCCTGTTGAGCTGCAGTGGAAGTATAGTAACAAAAAGAGAGACTTTGGCACTAAAAAGACTGTAACATTTAAAGATATCTACTTAATGTGACTCATTCGGACAGCTGAAGCTTCATATTAGCTTCAGATAAACTTTTAAATACGTTTTTGAACAGAGGGAGGCTTGTGGATTTTGTCCTCCATCACTTAGATTGTAAGTGCATTATGAAAGGATCTTCTAATGGTCAGTATGAACAGGAGGAATGATTATGGTGAGAAAAACCTGTTTTAATGTTCATTTGAGCACCTGGCTATTGTTTTAAGATAAACTTGAAAATTATGAACCCGTCCTTTAATAGTATCCTATTTAATAGTTTTATTTTAAAAAAAAAGTTTGAGTTGTTTCCAGTTACTTTGTTAGCTCATACCACTTGCCCGTTTTCACGTCATTTGCCAGTTGGTCATTCTTATTCTTCTTCTTTTTTTTTGGCTACATTGTTGGGATTTGTACATCTAATATGTGCAGATACATACTATATGTGGATATATGGATGATAAATGATCACTGATGTCTGATGATGAGAGATGCTCACTAAAGCAGTGGTGGAAGAAATATTCTGATCCTTTACTTAAGTAAAAGTATCAATACAGCAATGTAAAAATACTCCATTACAAGTAAAAGTACTGCATGAAAAATCTGACTTAAGTAAAAGTACATAAGTATTAGCAGCAAAGTACACATTTCATCCCTCTGACTGATATATTATTATATATGACATCATTAGATTATTAATACTGAAGCATCAGTGTGTAAGCAGCATGTTACTGTTGTAGCTGCTGGAGGTGGAGCTAGTTTGAACTACTTTATATACAGTTAACTAGTCTAGTCCAGTGGTTCCCAACCTAGGGGTCAGATCCCTCCAAAGGGTCACCAGATAAATCTGAGGGGTCGTGAGATGATTAATGGGAGAAGAAAGAAGGAAAAACAAAGTTCTGATACATAAGTCTGTTTTCAGTTTTTGGACTTTTTCTCTAATCTTTGATTTTTGGTGAAATATTGGATCATTTGAACATTTATTGAAATGAAACAACGTGAGAAGTTTAGAGGGAAAAATCACTATTTGGTGGAGCTGTTAACAACTCATAGACATCTGAAATGTGACCCTGACTACACACTGCTTTTTTTTTTTGTCAAAAGCCATAAAGGTTGGAAACCACTGGTTTCATCTAACAATGTGTTGTATTTTAAAAGCTTGTTTTATTATCCATTGTGTCAAATCTTCATCTGAAAAATAACTAAAGCTGTCAAATAAATGTAGTGGAGTAGAAAGTACAATATTTCCCTCTGAATTATACCTCAAAATTGTACTTAAGTACAGTAAATGTACGTAGATACTTTCCACCACTTCACTGAAGTAAGAATGGTCACACTAGTCATCGCCTACACTCACTGTTGTTGGTGCATTTTAAGTTTCTGTACCTGCTGTGGCCACTAGATGTCCCTGTAAGACATGATAGATGTCCACAGCTTTTAAGTACACTTTACTCAAAACTTTATCTCAAAACTCTTTTTTATGACTATGAATTTATTGTGTCACCCGAGATAAACTGAACTAATTTAAAAAAAATCTCACCCTTGCAAATGAGGATTTATTATAAAAGTATATTTTATATGCTGTAGGCCTTGTATACAAGTTGAAAGGTTGATCCCCACTGACAAGTCAAACATTTCTTAAACCCCAGATTATCCTATATTTGTACTTTTACCCACTGGCTGTCAGGAGAGTTCAGGACAGAAACCAGAATGAGTTTCTTTTCAAGGTGCTGAAAGTCTCAAAGAGGAACTGACAGAAACATAAAAACCAGCCTCTGTGAGTCTAGCCTTGACCCGAGGTCATGGCTTCAAACCTGGAGGGAACAAACTCACATGCAAGCATGAGCTGCATCACTGTCGACACTTTGGATATAACAGAAGAGTTAAAATTACTTCGTACTGACTTTCGTACTGATATATTATATATGTTAGGAACTTAAAGGTCTTTGGACAGCAACCTCTCATGTGAATGTAAACTTTCTAATCTTGTGGGCTGAGATCCAACATCCTGGGGCGCACAGCAGGTGTAAAAAGGGTCGTATACATATAGTAGTGTGTGTGTGTTTGCATGTGTGTATGTGTACTCTATTTCCTACATTTCCTCCTGAGCAGGGTGGTGACAGGAAGCCGGCGCTCATTTCCAGTCTGTCACAGTTTGCACGGGCCAAAGGTCACATTTGTCACATCCATTTGCCCATTAACTGTCGCTGCTGTGACCTTGCAGTCACTTTACACTGCTCCGACACACAAACCCCTTCCTTTCACACAATGTCGCCGAATTTATCATCTAAAGACATGAGTGGATGCAATGAGTGTAAGCTGACATACAATAACAGATATATGTGTTGGAAATATTTGATCATTTATTTGTTAAACCTAAAGTATTAGAAAAATCACAAACTAAAAGTTGTGTTTACAATATAGTTTGTTGTCCTCAGGGACCAGTAAGTGTGTTTAATAGCAACTTTCCAACAACAGACGACTTTCTCACAACCGCACAGTCGTTCTTGAGGAAGACGGGGGTCAGTGAGGTGGCTTTCCATTTTTTTCCTGGCACCGTCCACGGCATTGTTTGTGAATGTGTGTCAGAGAGAGAGAGACAGAGAGAGAGAGAGAGAGTGAGAGACCTTGTGCATACAGTGACCCACTGACCCAGTCGTAACGACAATGGGCCATGTGCTCCATCATAAAATATCCTCCCCTGGGCCTCTGACAATGATATGAAGAAGAAAACTTGTATAACACACACAAAGGGGGAGAAGCTCTTCATTCTCTCTTGCAAAGACAACTTTTACTAATCATTTACATTTTTAGAATAACTTTTATTCATCTATGATCTTGATTTTCTATATCTTCAATCGTACTGTGTAATGTCACACCTTTTCCTAACTATGTGAACTTGACACTACTTACCTGTTTAACCCTTTACACCTTGATTTTCTCCTCTAAATTTTCTCTTAATCTGCTTTAGAGGACAAGTTGACAATTTTTCAAGTCTGCCCTAAAACAACAGTCAAGTGCCCAAATGAACATTGACACATGTTTTTCTTGCCATAATCATTCCTGCTGTTCATACTGACCATGAGAAGACACTTACAATGTAAGTGATGTACGCCAAAATCCACAAGCCTCCTTCTGTGCAAAAGTAGTTGAAAAGTTTATCTGAAGCTAATATGAAGCTTCAGCCGTCCAAATTAGTCAAATCAAGTAGATATCTTTCAACGTTACAGTCTTTTTAGTGCCAAATTCCCTCTTTTTGTTATAATCTTTCCACCGTAGCTGAACGGTCAAACAGTCAGTTGAGAAACAAATAGGGATTTTTTTTTATTAAAAAGACTGTAAATGTGGAAGGTATCCACTTGATATGACTAACCCAAACTGCTGAAGCCTCATATTCTCTTCAGATAAACTTTTTAATACCTTTTGGCTCAAATTGAGGACTGTGGATTTTGTCCATTAATTACATTGAAAGCGCATTTGAAGGGGATCATTTAACAGCCATTATGAACAGGAGGAATGATTTGTTTTAAGACAGACTTTTGACTTTTGTGACATCTGTTTGTTCCAGCATTTCACTGACGCTGTATGGTGCTTACAGTGAGAGAAATATTCAATGTTTATTCTCTCTTGCAGACTGTAGTTATTAATCTCTGCGTGGCAGCTCTGACAACTCCCCAGCAGCAACTGGAAGACCCGAGCACTGCTGATTTATGAGTATAAGCAATAATAAATTTAAATACACTTGGTAAATGCACTTTTATTACAATCCACATGTGCTGGTTGCTCCAAATGGAAAGTGAAATGAGACAAAGAGAGCAAAGTAATACAGTTATATTCTCAGACCAAACCACAGTACAAAAAGGGCATCAATATGTACAATATATTTATGTACAAAAAAAAAAAGCTATTTTACACGCAGGTATGAAAAAATCATACATCTTTGACAAACTGTAGCATTACAGAGACAGTACAGGCAACAGTGTATAGTTTAAAAGTTTTATAAGGCTCAAAAGCCTTTCGATCAGGAGTGTGCACTCTCTTTTGTTTTTCTTTTCTCAAAAGGACAACTCAGTGGTTCAGTAAAGTTTGTTTCTGTCGTTTCTTTTCTCCCCCACATACTCTTAATATACATTCTCTCTCTTTCACTCTCTCACACACTCGTACAAACACAAACACAGAAACACACCGAGTGTTAAATACGCATCCATTCATCGATCTGTCTGTTCAGAGTTCAGCCTGAAATGGAAACGGAGGTCTGAACGCCAGGCAGAAGGCGATCGTCTACGATTCATTTTCCTCTTTGACAGTATCTCAGGCACTCCAAGGCAAGTCTTTAAGTCTCCAGATTCATTCAAGAGTCATGAGGAGTCTTACAGTTAAACATCATGTGCCTGCTGCTTCTCATAGTCGCTCATATCAGTCATCAAAATCCATAGTCCAGTCCACAGTCCTAGTTAGCGTAGCAGCCTTTGCTCCTCAGGTGTCTGCTGATCTGAGCAAAGGTCACACAAGGTCACCCCATTTTAAAAACTGCAACAGTGCCAGAAACCGGAAACAGGGCCCTGTGGGCGAGAGAGTGTGAAGGACGCAAAATAATATAAGACAAAACTCATCCGAGGCCCAAGAGTTCAGAGGTCAGACCTCCAGTTCCTGGTTGTCTGTGTAGTGGAAGCGGTTCAACTTCTCCCTCTCCCGGTTTGAAATATCTAGTTTGGGAGCGTGGGCTGGCTTTAGTGCCGGGGAGGAGTGTGAGGGGGCCGGAGAGGGCGGCAGGGTGAGTTCAATCTCCTCATAGCAACGTGAAACAGGGGCAGGGGCTGGTGCGTGGGTGAGCGGGGCGGCGGGGGGCAGGAGGGGCACGGGACGGTCCACGTTTCTGATGAGGTTGACAAACTCCCTCTGGTTGTTGATGCCTTCTTCCTGTGGGATGGCCTGCTGTTTTTTCCGCTTTTGATGGAGGTGGGAGAGGATGAAGGCGCAGGCTGCACACCCGCAGACCGTCACTAAAGCCAGAACTCCCACCAGCACCATGTAGAAGCTGACGCCACCGTGAGTCGTGTCAGACATGGCACCTAAAGACGAGGAGGTGAAGATAAAGAGATTAGACATGATTTCAATAAGATTTTGTCCTTTTTTTTTTTTTTTTTTTAGACACAAACATATTTCTCTTACCTGGACAGTGTGGACCAATGCATGGGTTTTTGAGGCTCATGCACTCGTTACCATAGTAACCCTCAGGACAGGCACACGTGTACCTGCCCTCTGTGCTGTGACAGGGAACCCCCTGCTGGCAGGGGTTGGGATTGCACAGATCCAACACCACCTGAAATAATGGAAAGAACAAAACACGCTGCTAATGCAAAAGTTTATTGTTATGCAGTAGTTTAGTACTCAGTCTAAATGCTTCCTTCAGCTACAATTCATATGCTAATCCATTATTTACTTCATAGGTTTCCTTGAGAAGTTCATAGAGGGGAACTGTAAGACTTAATTTCACCTTAATTTAAAATACTAGCTACAACATTTGGAGCACAGTCTTACAGATCAGTTTATCCAAATATTATATTCTGCCCCGAGCTGTTTTTTCAGACATCGTTTCATTCATGTTTCATTTCTATTCCACTAAGTCTTTAAAAAAGTTTAATTTACCTTACTGGTGGACTTTTACCAAAAAAAATCAATATATCATTAAATATAGAGATCTCTCTCTCTATAACAGCTTAAAATCAAATATACAGTGAAGTCATCCACATTGTGTCTTCAAGATTTGATTAAAAAACATCTCATTAAAAGTAGTAATTAATTGTTTATCTTTTATTTCTTTTTTTAATATCAGGAAAGACTTTGTATATCCCCCTTGGCTTCCTTCCTCTCCCTAATCATATCCAATTAGTTTTATATGAGTATGTGTGTCACCATGATGTTTAAATTGTCCAGCCTTAAGCTAATATAACATCTATGAAGGTTCTCCAACCTCACAGAAGATTCCCGAATATCCCATGGGACAGTTGCAAGTGACCGTCTGTCCATCCTTCTCCACACACTGTCCTCCATGCAGGCAGGGGGCACTATCACAAGGACTCAGGCTGATTTGGCAGTATTTTCCAGAGAAACCAGGTGGGCACAAGCACCTGGATCCTGACATCTGGTCCTGTGTGAGACAGTGTAAATTGCTAAATGACAATATAACAACGTTGTGTGTAAATTATATTTTTATAATGTAATTTATACATTTTATCACGTCCAGAGAGGGCGGTAGAAAGAGAAACGGGAGGCCTGTCATGGTTCTGCTACTGACAATGACTGAGAATAAATACTGCTCACATCTCGAGGCATAATTATTTTAGTAAAAGAGATTTCATTTCCTCAAGAAAGTCAGAAATGCCTCAGGCGTTTCACATATGATTCCATGATTCTCTTTTAAAAACATTGTTTCCCAATTGGTTTGAGAAAATATCTCATTTTACTGACCAGATAAAGGAATGATAAAAAGAAGCCGACACAGTGGATAGAGAGCATGAGAGGAAGTCAGTGTTGGGACTGATACGCAAAAACGACAGGCAAATGAGACAAAGAGAGAGAAAGCCAGCTCAGCCAGGACTCTTACCTCACAACGTCCGCCGTTCAGACACAAACCCTGACAGCTGCTGTTCCCTAGAAATCAGAGAAACCAGAAGCATCATATTAGTCTGTCACGCAGAGAAATGTGTATATCTATGAAGCTGTAAACAGCTAAATACAAAGTTAAAAAAGAGACCAACACACTGACGGGCATGAACCTTGACTGAATTCATGAGTGTGTGTCTTCTTCAAGCAACAAGTCAGAACAAAGTGAAAAACAGAACTTTGTAAATGTTTATTGGTTATTGTTACATCTTGACTGTATTTCAGAGATATCCTGTGAAAGATGACTGATTGAACTGGAGTCGGAGTAAAATGATCTCCAGCCCTCAAGGACTCTGGGCTGCGAGGGAATTTCTATCTAAACACAATCCACTGAAGCTCCTCATGTTTCACAACCTGCCACACGACTATCACTCCTCCTCTCTCATCTCCTCGTACACTCACTGATGTCACAGTTTGATCCCGTCCATCCAGGAAGGCAGTCACACAGGTATCCACCGATCAGGTTGCGACAAGAGCGGGCGTGGGCGCATATATTCATTTCACACTCATTGGTGTCTAAAAGGGAGAGAGAATAGAAAGTTTCAGCGTTCAGTTGAACCGTTTATTTCATTGATATCATTGCTGAAAAGAGACGTTTAGACAAAAGAAAATAATCTAAACCTGTTTGGATCTTTCTAACTTCTGTTCACAGCTTGTAAATTTATTCTAGTCCATTTCTAATGGGCATTGCATTGCGGGACAACAATGTCCATAAACACCAGACTTGAATTAGTATACACACTGTCATTGTTTAAGTATATTTAATTTTCCACTTTGAACACACTATACACTCAACATCTGGTCAGGATTAGCTTGTAGCATGAAAATTGGACACACACAACACTTATGTTAACATGAGAAACAGAATCTGAAAGTGAAACCCTTTGAAATAAAATCTGTAGTTCAGTTAATGAGGTGAAGGAAGTTTCATTATAGATTTTGCAATTTCCAGAGCAACTTACACATAGACTGTATACAAAGAAGCGCATTCAAACTTGATAGGGCTTCATGTCATCAAATGTGACATTGCATCCCTCTCAAATGAACCACTAAAAGTGTGTTTAGTGCTGCAATACAAGTGTTTAGGTCTTTTATTTTTCTTTAGGAAATGGAGACATAGGTAAGTGCTAGCATAGAGTGTCAAGATGTTGCATAAAATGGTGGGTTTTCAGGCAGAGGAAAGGCAAGCGTACAGTATATCTGTAATAGTTTGGAGTTAAATTATACTTTATTAACTCCCTTAGAGAAATGTGTCCACTTGGTTCCTCTTGAGACCTCTAAATCATTGTCTACATCTCCGATTTGTTCATCAATTCAAACTGAGGTGAAACAAAGTGGAAATTCAGTTTGATTAATAAGTTTGATAAGTTCTGAGGCCAATGTCTTAGTCAATGGTAATGGTTATGGGACAAATACAGGAAAAACATGTCTAGTCCACACAGAAATGGCAAATGATATGCCCCACAAACTGAGAGTCAATATCAATAAACCAAAATATCAGCCTAATCTTGTTGCATAACCGACAAAGTGCACAACACTAATTAAACTGCTCACTGAAACGAGTTAAAAGATGTCATAAATCTCTTCATCTAAGAGACACACATCCCGTAAAAACTACCCAACCTAATCCTGTGTGTCTCCCACCGAGCCCTGCCGATCTTTAGCCACCAGTTAATCCAAAGTTAAATTAAATTTTGAAGTGGATGCTTGAATTGAAATGTGGAGTGGGGAGAATTGCTGGGCAGCAGCCAGCAGGACGCAACCACCACCACTCGGAGACAGAGTGCATGTCCTCTTAAAGCCCATCAAATATTATGTTTACACATTCACAGTAAATCCTTGCTGCATTTGCTGTATTTATGCACAGATCCTTTGCCACTGTCCCACTGCTTCTGTTAACTTCATGTGTGCCCATTCCCACCCTCTCATTCAGGGAGTGTCGAAGCCAGGAACCCCCCGAGGGCTTGGCTCTGATGGCAGAGAAGAAGGATTAGAAAGAAATGCCGAATGAATAAAGAGGAAGTAGTCATTCAGCTATAAGTAATCTAAACCTGTTACCGTCACTGAGAGACCCATTAGGATTTAGCACCGGGTGTGCATGTGTGAGTGTGTGTGCGGGTGTGTTATCTGTAGGAGCAGCCGGGGGATTCTCCCTGATCCGTTGAAGGAAATGCGGGGACAGAAGTCGGCTAATAAAAGAGTGAAACTGATAGAAAGTATAATTGCTTTTCACCATTTGGGCCTTTACTGATTCTCTGCGTATCGGTTCAGGCTATGAACAGTTTTATCACTTGTGTTCGAACACCGTGTATGTGTGTGTGTGTGCGATATATACTGTGGGCGACTGACCTGTGATGTGGAACTACGGGGGATTATCAAGTGTCAGAGTGACATATCACTGTAACGCAGAGGAGTAGGAGAGACTGTCATCCTGAAATATGTCTCAGTTTGTACTTCATAACCCCCAAGCCTCTGTATGTGTGTATATATGGCCTGTGTGTGTGTGTGTATGTGTGTGTGTGTGAGTATGACCTGATTCTATACAATATTCCCTCCGCTGTACCATCTAACACAACCACCCTCGAGGAACATACTCGTCAATATGAGCGAATGCAGCCCAAAGAGATGTGACAGTGCATTTAGAGAATACTGATTCACAGCCAGGACAGGTTAATGGGAGAATTAACGTGCCGCCGGCTGTTTCTGCTTCCTTAATTTGTGCTTTAAATGCATATTTCAGTTCAAACGGAGCACATACTGTAATCACATATTGCCCACTGAAGCGCAGGTTTTGTGGCTTCAGAAACCACTCGAGCATTACAGCTCTGATTGATTCAGCTTGTTAGAGGATCTGTGGTATAAATCCTATAAAAAGATGACTTTTAAGGCGATAAATATCAGATTTTTCATTAACAGGCTGTGAAAATGTATATTAAAGCGTATATTTAATAATGAAAAAAGTATCACCATTACAAAAACCCACAGATAAAATCACTTTGCACCAACTTTAGCGTCTTTGCTCTGGTCATGTGTCAGGTTTAGATCTAAATTTGATATTTAATTTTGTTAGTTTTAGCACCAAACAGCTATATCACACGTCTGTTAACCTGATATAAGCAAAATCAAAAAATTGTCTTATTCTTCTTCAGCAATCTTTTAATTAAATAAATGATTTGAGTACCTATCTTGACCCTCCATCTTTGTTTGTGTGTCTGTTTTGCTTTACTGTTGATTTAGTCCTTTGTGCTGTTGTATACTCATTAGTAATGCATGTACTGTATATGTGGGCTATATTTTCAAATAGATGCTATATTGGAAAATCATGTCAAAATTCTATTAATTAAAAGCAGGAGCACGTTTTATCTCCCAGGGGATTAAACTAGAGCTGAAACAATTAGTTGATTAATGTATTAATTGACTGACAGAAGATAAGTCAACATTTTGATAATAAATTTATCGTTTAAGTCATTTTTCAAGCAAAAACATCAAGCATCTTATCTGTTAATCTGAACCTGCTAATTAAACATCTTTGGGTTTTGGATTCTTGGTCAGACACAACGAGGCACTTTTGGATGTCACTTTTGGTTCTGAGAAACTATAATTGGCATGTTTTTGTTGTTTTTTTTAAGAAAATAATCATCAGTTTAATCAATAACGAAAATAATTGCTGGTTACAACCCTTGATTAAACAGTAAAAATTAATTATTTTTTATAATGGGTCTTTTCAAGCAGTTCTTTAATTGCCTTGTGGAATATATTTTTACATTGTTGTTCATAGATCATATTTATTGTTCTATCTAATCTTTTGTATTTATCCTATTTCTTGTAATCACTTTTGGTTGATTAGGATGCGAGCGCTGAGCCTGTTTTTTATGGATAAATGAATTAAACCCTGAGCAGGTAAAACAGGCTACTGTTAACTGGAGGCAGTGACCCTTTATATTAATCCATATTTAATCCTGACCCACTGACCCAGCTGGCACGTCCTGCCGGTCCATCCGGGCGGGCAGAGGCACCGGTAACCCCTGGGAGCCTCCTGACACGTCGCTCCACGTCCACAGGGACTCCGATCACACTGCCTCACCGCTGTGAAGAGACAGATAGAGAATACAGTACATGAACTGCTGGTCTGTGTAATGGGAAAATGTGTGTGTGTGAATATTAAACACATTTGTGAGTGTGTATGAGCGATGCCACCATGTGGACATGTGTGATCTGAACTGTAGCATTGGTATGCGGATGCTTTGGCGGCCTGTGTTTTCATTCTCTTTTATGCTGCTCTGGTTCCTGCGCAAATAGTGATAAATGCAATCATCAGCTGCATGTTCATGGCTGATACCTAACATCTTTCCCAGAGAGAGAGAGAGAGAGAGAGAGAGAGAGAGAGAGAGAGAAGAGGGGGAATTTAAATAAAGGAAGAGAAATAGAAAAATGGAGCTGACATGCCTTGTTCCACTCGTGTGAAAAGAAATTAAAAACAGATAATGAAACGTGAGGGAATTAGTTAAAGCGCACAAACAGATAGAGACAGAGAGGCGGACATAAAGAGGCACTCGGTTTAGGGGTTAACCATGTATAACTTAAAAGTATACATGACATATTTGTGCAGTAGTGGCATCACAGCTTTTCCCATGCATATCTCTGTGGTATACATCTTTCACTCTCTGTCTCTCTCATAACCTTTTTTTCATTTACCTAACCTTGCAGAACAACCATTTTCCATCATCTTGACCCTGATTCCAACCCAACGCAATAATAACCCAGCCGAGCTTGCGGCACCTCTCCCAAAACTAGACAGAGAATTCATAACAAACAAAGAAGCCTTTAATTAATATTGGTTATATATATAAATCTAGCCTGAAAACAGAGCTGTGTTGTGGTTATGGTTGTCATTCCCTGCAAGCCTGACAATCCTCTCGCTGTGTATTCCCTGGAGAGCCCCCCCACAACACATACACAGACAGAGATAGGCCGCCATCCGAACAACAAATAACAAGAGTGACTAACCAAAGCAAAAATAAACTATTCCTTTATTCCTCTGTTTGTCTTTCTCCTCCTCTTATCCTCTCTCTCCCTCTCTCTCTCTCTCGCGGATGAAAATGCTTCTTGTTGGTGTGTTTACACGCCACCAGCTGACCCGCAGTGCTGTTTATCCTGATGGAGGTGAAAGCAGAGGATGTGGAACGCCGCTTGTTTACACTCACAGATCTGACAGACCATAACCTGTATGATCCCATCTCACCAGCGCTCACGCACACATATCACGAGCTCAAACCCGCTGTACACACAGACGGAGCACAAGACTGACTGATGTGTCAGCTCATGTTGTTACACGGTCAAAAACATAGTTGACCTTTATCCACACTTCAAAACGTGGAAGTGCAAGATCTTGGGGGGCGTGAGGGCTGCTGTGAGACAACGGCAGCAGAGAGTAGTGTGTGCAGAGGATCAGTATTCAAACATCACGCCGTCCTTTCAACTTCTTTGTGCTCTTATTTTCCACATTTCATTGTATTTGAGCCTGGTTTTTGCAAATGTATATTCTCTATTACAAATAGTATTTACAAGTCTGGAGGCTTCTAATGCTGCGTACATGCTGTGTCGGATGGATGGGACTTACAAGACATCTGACAACTCAGGAAAGTTGACTGAGTTGGTTGTGTGGGGGTTTAAAATACTGTGCATTGAGAAAATTATATTACATTACATCCATCCACATAAATTTGGGTTTAATTACATTGAATGACTGGCTGATGTGAGGTGTCCATATTGTCAAAGTCGAGTGTAGCTTTAAGAAAATTCCCAGTTTCCCGGCTGTAATTACAACTTGGAGGTTGGTGTTAAGGCTATTTACAAGTCGGAAACTCTGATATGACATGAACAGAGTATTAGCGTCATCTTAAAGGTGCACACCACCAATTTTACACTTAAAAGTCACATTACTCATCATGAAGAGTACCACTCAGCTGGTAAAAAAGTGCTGTCTAATGTTTTGTGTAGATCTGGAGGACGCTTCCTGAAGTCTGAGAAATAACTCATCATCAGTAGCACATATGTTGGTTTTAATTACATCTGAAGAAAGTGTTTCTAATGGTTTTGTCTGTTTTGCTCAGTACAAACTCCTAACCTGCTGTACCACCTGAACTACAGCCACATCTGTTTAACTGGTCACTCCAGATGTGCTTGCGACAGACACTGGCAGCATTCATGAACTGTACTGTAGAGCTGCAACTAAATATTATTTTCATTATTGATTAATCTGTCAATTATTTTCTCAATTAATTGATAAGTTGTTTGGTCTATAAAATGTCAGAAAATGCCCAAGTTGACGTCCTGAAATGTCTTGTTTTGTCCCGACCAACAGCCCACAACCCAAAGATATTCAGTTTACTTTCACTAAAGAAACCAGAAAATATTCATATTTGAGAAGCTGGAATCAGAGAATTTTGACTTTTTTTCTTTAAAAAACGACTCAAAACAATTAATCGATTACCAAAACAATTGGTGATTAATTTTCTTTCAATCCACTAATCGATTAATCAACTAATCGTTGCAGCTCGACTGTAATCCATCTCATCTGGTTCTAGACGCTGTCTGGATAAATCTGATGTAAGATACGAGAGTCGGCAACGAGACAATAAACCTTTGATCCACTACCGTTAAAAAACAAGACACATAACTTGCAGTGTCACCTCCGTTTACATTAAATCAATAGAGTTGATCAGAGATCTTCCATCTCAACCTGCTGCTTCCCTTCGCAATGCAAATACATGTGCGCACACATACACACACACACACACACACACACACACACACACACACAAAATCAGACAGGGGGCGAGACAGATCACTGATTGCTGTGGATAGTGTTTGTGTTTGGGCTAATTTAGCTTCCGCTGGCGGATTGATTAAGTCACTCACTGGCTTTGATCCAACAACCAATCACAGACAATCTCACACTGCCTGGCCCTTCAGCTAAAACTATGTGTGTGTGTGGCATTGACAATCACCGTCTGCGCAAGTGTGTCCGGTCCAGCCGTCAGTGCAGATGCAGTTGAAGCCCGTTGGGTCTTCAATACAGGTGGCTCCGTTCGCGCACGGGGACGACAAACACGCGTGCTCCACTGATGAGAGGAGAGGAAAGAGCAGTGAAAACAGGAGGGGAAGATAAAAACAAGACAAATAAATGAAGACAAATTCCTTCCACAACGCTAGCAAAGAGGATGTTTCTGCTCGTCTCGTCCCCTGACATTTTTGCTCCTTGTGCCACGTAGACCTTGCCTCTCACTCGTTTGTCTCTTCTCTCTTTCATTTGTGTAATTGCTGTTGTCAGCTGCTCTACCGACATGCAATGTTCCAATAAACTGGAGACATTCGGCTTCCTGGATGGTGAGACCACACTCACCAATGTCACAGTTGCGTCCTCTGAAACCTTCCTGGCACTCACACTGGTACTCGTTTGGCTCTGTGTTGGTGCAGGTCCCACCATTCTTACAGGGCTGGTGGGTCCCACAGTAGTTCAGATCTGAAACAGAGAGAAGTAAGAGTTTATATTTTAGTTCACAGCACAAAACAGCAGAGACAGAAACTAAAGAAACTATATAGGAAAGAAAAGATAATCTAAGGAGGATAGATGGTTGACTTTGCAGCACACACACACACACACACGCACACACTGCACAGTGGCTGAAGTGTATCCAGTGTGCTGACTGCAGGCCAGTAGCTGCAGGGCCTGTTGTCCCCAGTGTTGAGGCTGATTAAAGCTTTGCTTTCTCTAATGATCTCCTCCGTGCCCACAGCCTCTTTGTCTCGCCGCTCTTCACAGAGCCTTTCTGAATGCACAGAAACAGCTCAGGACCCCACCTAGCTAAGAGCGCCCAGCCCTGCTCACATTCACCTTACCCAAGGCTATCGGCTTTCCTCTGCACAATGCATCGTCCCGTGGGCACTCATTTGGCTCCCAGATCTCAGCTCCCACACTGGGACAGAGATTGGGAGGTGGGGTATAAACTGGGATAATGTTGGAGGAACTTTTCTCAAGTGTGGTGGGAAAAGTTTTAAGAGAGGAGGCTGAAGCCCTGAGGGAGCTGCATCTTATACAGAAGATCAGTGTGAAATCACTGAGGAGGTGTGTGAAGAGCCATATCTGACAAACTTATATACTTTACAGACAATGTTTCTCTCCGTGTCACACACACACACACACAGACCGAGTTATTAACCAAAACCCAATATGCTGCAAAAATCTTATAGTACATTTCTATATTTCTTGAGTTTAGCGGTGGGAAATCCTCTAAGTTTATATTAAACCCTAAAAATAAATTCAATTTAAACTCTAAAGGGATACTATATGCTGTTCCCAAAGACGAGAAGCAATAAAAACACTGGTATCAGCCAGCTATATGGCACTTTGGGCTTTGTTTGGTTGTTTGGTTCAGTGTAATAAAGCAAAGGCGGCTTCACGATGGATTTTCTTTATGGCTGTAAATCAGGATCTCTGTATAAAAGAGCCTAATGTACACAGTTAATTTACCTTGTGTCTGGCTCGAGGATTAATTTACTTTTAGGGATACACTAATTTGTTAATTGAAGGATTTAAATCAAACATACTCAATCTTACAATCTGTTTCTGAATTAATGTTTTAAACTTCTATGTCTTTGCTGTTGTAAACTCAATCTTTTATGAGAAACGTTTTTCTTTATTTTGCAGTAGCCTTATTATTTTCATTTAATGTAATTCTGTTTATAAGCTTTTAACTTCCTCCTGCTCCTGTACAAGTGTTTGTTTGCTTTAAATACATATATTGCTGAGTATATGTCAGTATGAGTGTTTTTATGATGTGAATGTCTTTGTGTACAATTTTTTTTTTTTAATAAATGTGCAAACAAGTAAAATAGTTTAAAAAGTATCATTGTGTTTCTAGTGAAATAAAATACCAACACAAATTAAATCACATATTAATGTGCTACACTACACCAACTCCTACATCCTCACTGCAGGGGCAGCACGACAGGTTTCATATCTGACCTTTGTCACACAGCAGTCCTCCCCAGTTGACGTCACACACACACTTCCAGGGCTCAGTGCAGCTCCCGTACACACAGCCGGGGAACGTCACACACTGGTCACACAGAGGACCCGTCCAGCCATAATGACACCTGAAGAGGAAGACAAGAGCAGAGAGGATTGATTGGACAGGATTGATTTTGGCTAAAAGAAGAAGGCTCATCTGTAAATGACCAAAAGAAAGGATGTCTATAAAAGTTCAGGAAACTATAGCAGGCTTCACATCTCTGTCTGTAGTTTAAAGAGGACGTATCATACACATTTCCAGGTCCTATATTTATATTCTGGGGCTCAACTGGAATATTTTTGCATGATTTACAGTTCAAAAAAACTCCTTAATATCTTATACTGGCTCTTCATGCAGCCCCTCAGTTCAGCCTCTGTCTGAAACAGGCTGTTTTAGCTCCTGTCTCTAGTTGTTTAGCTCCAGGTAGCTGCTCCTCGGCAGACATTTAGCAGCTGGAGGCTACGTAAACAAACAGTAGTAGATGGATTTCACTTCTTTTTCTCGTTCTTTACTCAAAATGTCAGCTTCTCAAATATATCCGTACACGTTCGAGCCCCAGTGCGATCTGAAATATGTAAATGGATAATATGAACAACCCACAGAACAACCTTAGCAACAAAGATTACAGAACGGACGTCCATTTGTGGGCATGTGCAAACAATCTGACACTATGATAAGGAGGAAGTAGCAGTAACTTTGCAAATGAAGCGTTCAGAGCAGACTGAAGCCTTTCAGGGAGCATTTCTTTACCTCAAGTTTTGGAACTTTGACCATGTTTAACAAAGACATTTGACATCATAACAGTAGAAATACAACAGAAAATTACAAAAAGCATGATAAAAATATTACACTATACTTATGAAGCTGTTAAATTGTGTTAAAATTTCAGGTCAAATATTCAGTGTCGGTGCTTGCTGGGTTCTTACATCCTACAAATATTTCTCAGACTCACTTGCATTCTCCAGGCACAGTACAGAAGCCGTGGGTCTGGTGACACCCCTGCCTGCACACCGCTGTGAAAACACACACACACACACACATAGAGAGAGAGAGAGAGCTATTAAAACAGTAACTATGACGTTCAGTTTATTGGTGAGTCACTGAACATAAACACCTGCAATCTGTATCTTAATACATCTGGAATGAACAGGAATGAAAACAACGTCCGTCAGGTACACAATAACCGCACATATCACCACATACACAAAACACACAAACAGGGCTTCAATATTGATGATGTAAAGCAGATCAATCAGGTACTGTCACCCAGATAAAACCTTAAAAAAACTGAAAGGCTGTATTTCAGTTTGAGCAGTCAAACTATTTAAACTCAAACTGAAAACTCTCTGAAGTTCATCATCATCAGTAACCTGCAGGGGGTAACGGAGCACCCTGCCTAATTTTTCAGACTTCCTGCATTTCTACGGTCCAATCAGCAACCTGCTGCGGAGGAAGTCAGATGAAGTGAGACTCAGGCGGGGTGGGCAGGGCTGCAGGATGTCCTAAAACTAGCTGCATGCCCTTCAGGGTTCCCATGGTTTCCACTCTGGTTTCCTCCGTTCACTTTTACCATCGCAACACGATGGCAACGCTCCGAGGTCGCAGAGTGAGGTCATCCAGCTGATGAGTCACAGACAGACGTTGAATAATCCCCACACGCTGTCCAGTGAAGTTAGGTGAATTTACAGACGTGGGTCAGCATTATGAGTCTTGAAGGCTGTCAGTATTCATTGTAGATCTGCGTACAGATGTTTGCTTATTCTTTTGTCTTCTCAGGTTTTTCAGTACTCTGCCAAAAGTGTGAATGGTTTTGAAATGTGAGGAAATCCACAAGGTTGGTCCTCAGTTCATTAAAGGGCTGTGTGAGGGCTACGGCTTGGTTTTAGGGTTAGTGCATTCAGTGTAGTTAGAAACACAACACAACCACTAATTAACAAGACAACACCGGTCGATATTTTTCTTATAAAGTTCAAAGTCCAGTTTTTGGAACAGCTCTTTATCATAATAACAGTTTTAAAAGGCTTCAGAGGCCAACATCAAACAGGAAAACAAGGACACCCTCATGGAAAAACTCTTTCAGAAATCTTGGAAAGGATCACAGAAGAGGAAACCCCCTTCCAGAGCTAGTAGCAAAACAAGAAAATATCATCTTGAGGTGAATGACTATAAAATATTTTTTACTTTTGAAAGGACAGAATAATGTGTAATTTCATAACTGATTTTCAAAAATCAACTTAACAGTTTCTGGCAACATTTTCTGAAACAGATGTGCATCAATTTGGAGTGAAACAGTGTAAAAGATTTAGCATCAGAGACAAAAATGATGAGTAAACAGTGTTATAGGACCACATGAGTGAAATCACACACAGATTTCACATTGTTGTGTTTCAGAAAGTTTTATGCTTTTTCTTACCTTTCCAGACATCTAATGGTTTCCATTCATTTATGTCATTTCATTTCATTCATACTGTATGAAAGTCAATTAGTAGACTTGTGAAACATGTTTAAATGGTGTAATTGACCACAGTAAACATCCAGGCTTTATTTATTATGGTCAGATTTACATTATTGTTAAAAGGTAAGTCATTAACATGCAACTTTTATGTAATATTGACCAATTTTGATGAAAATTTTATATTAATTGTGGTAAATTACACAACTCAAGCAAGTTTCAAGAGTCTGCTAGTTGATTTAAATGCCACACAGAAATGAATGGCAACAAAAGTCTGCCTGAAATGTAAAATGCAACACTGTTCTGGTTTTTTAGGTATAAGTGAGAATAATGATCCTGGTTATTGTTATAATCACTGTTATGCTGTGTGTAGTTCTTCAGTATTTCACAGCTTTAAATGTGACTAAGCCAATCAAAACGGACTTGAACTAATTATATTCATGATTTTTCTTTTCTAAATGTACACAGGACATGTGGTGTGATGTACTCCAACATACGGCACATTTAAATGCTCTCTCACCCTCTTTGCACTCTACTCCCGTCCAGCCGTCCATGCAGACCTTGGAGCCACTGGGGTCACAGCTGAAGTGACCGAAGAAGTCGTCTCGGGCCCGGCAGAACTTGTTGCAGAAAGGTCCGTAGTAGTTGGAGTCGCAGCGGAAGCGGAGCCGGTACTCCAGGCTGAGAGTCCGCCCGTGGTGACGGTACGTCTGCCACTGTTCTCCGGGGTTCAACATGGAGGAAAGGAGGACACGCTCGATCAACTGGCCTGAGGGAGTAAGGGAAGACGAAAATACCTCTTTAAACTTTTAAGATTTAGATCAGAGCACACAATCCACCATTGTTTGATGTTCTGTTCTTTACTGGTGGGAACTGAAGCAAAACCAGGAGCGAACAAGTGTTAAAAAGAAGGAGCCTTGTCCACATTATGCCGCATAATGTAGATAATAATGCTGTTAAAGTGTCAAAATACTTTTCTGTCCACACAGTTGATAGAAATTGATAGAAGAATGCTTCGACCTGCATTAATTTGTTTTTTTGGGGGGGGTTTATGCTAACAGTCGCTTAACTACACAAGCAGCTGACACGGAGCAACACTGGCATTCATTTGAAGTAATTTTTCTTACAAATTATGAATGTAAGTCCAATATTCATGATCTTTTTAGCTGTGACTTGGTCTCCACTAACCCTGAGAAAGTTTTCTTGCTCATTAGCCGCTAAATGTAGCATTAATGCTCCATTATGCTCACCAGTTAGGTGCTAACTTTATCTGCTTTTTGGTGCTGGGCAGGTTTTTTCTTTTTTCTGTTTTTCCTCCATCCAGAAAAGTTCTGAGACTTGTAGAGTAAATGCCAAGGCTGAGGAACACCACTCTTCAAAAAGACATTCCCTCATTTGGTGTTTTGATGACGGTGGTGGAGAGCGATGTCTAACACGTCAGTCCAAAATCTTCCACAGGTGTTCAACTGGGTTGAGATCTGGTGACTGTGAAGGCCATAGCATATGAGTCACATAATTTTCATACTCATCAAACCATCGAGGCGTTGTCATCCTGGAAGAGACCACTCCCATCAGGATAGAAATGTTTCATCACAGGATAAAGGAGATGACTCAGAACAACTTTGTATTGATTTGCAGTGATCCTTCCCTCTCAGAGGACAAATGGATCCAAACCATGCCAGCAAAATGCCACCCACAGCATAAGAGAGCCACCAGATCCCCTCACTGTAGGGGTCGAGCATTCAGACCTGTACCGGTTTTTCCTTTAAGTTGTCATCCATCTGTATGTGGCTACGGTGCAGATCAAATGATAATCAAATGTCCTTCAGAAGGGTTTGTTTGCCTCGTCCACACGACAACACAACATGGCATTTTGTATTTTCCAAAAAATCCTGAAATTTCGTTGTGGATGGAAGCCAAATAAGGTGCATTTTCTAAATCTCTTATGTCTCTCTAAATATCTTTCAATCTACAGATTCTCCAGAATTTATTGGGTGCATTCATCAACATCACAGCGAGGATCTGAGCAGAGAACTGAAAATCTGTTCCAGTATAAATACATAAATACAGACACAAGGGAAAACTAGTAGTAGTAGTAGACTAAAGAAAGGGGGTCAGTGTCCGCAGAGAGGTGAGGGGGCAGCCTGAACACCAGAGAGGGCCAGACGAGGCCCAGGGCAACGCCGGGCCAGTGGCTGCTGCTCCTAAACCCCAGAGGGGATTTCCCAGAGGCACTGTCATCCCCAACTCAGTTATAATCCTCACTGACAGGGTATTAACACTCACAAAGCACCGAGAATATGTGTGTGCATGTCTCAATGTATGCATGGGTGTATTTAAGAGATGGTGGCCGGGATAAAGGGAAAGATTGCAAGATAGCAACGCAGAAAGGGAAAGTTTGTTGGATGGAGGGAGCGATGGAGAGAGGGAGGATGTACAGTGGTCTGTGTGTGTGTGTGTGTGCGTGTGTGTGTGTGCGTCTGTGTGTGTGTGCGTGTGTGTGTGTGTGAGTGAGACAGACAGAGGCAAACAGAGCCAAAGAGGAAGGGAGGCAGCTATTAGTGCACACACATAACAAACCGCCTGATGGAGAGATGAGATCACCGTGGTTTGCACAAAGGAATGAAAACAGGGGCACATATTGGCCCGTGTGTGTGTGTGTGTGTGTGTGTGTGTGTGTGTGTGTGTGAGTGTGTGTTTAAGGGGAATGGGAACAGAGCGGACATGGAGTGCCCTGCTAGCTCAGCCGTTGCCCCATTCCTCCACTGGCCTCTGCCTGTAGTCAAATCTGAATGTTGCTTTTCCAAACACTCATCACACTACTGCAGTGCATTGTGGGTTTTTCATTATTTTATGACTCTGGCAAGTTAAAGGGCTAATTTCATCATCACCATTTCTCTGCCAGAAAAGAAGAACATAAGAGGCGAGAGGAGAGTGAAGAAAAATAACCACATTATGATCCAGCGCAGCAGGGAAGGTGTATAACAGAGTCTGATTTCCTCTCTAATGTGATTAGATGAGATGGCACAATAACAAGTGAGCACAAGGGGAGCGAGACAGAGGGAAACCGAGAGAAAGAGAGGAAGAGAGAAGCTCAAATATTAGACGGCAAAAACAGCAGAAACAAGAGAAGAAGCCTTAAGCTGCTTTTGAAATCACACTTTAGAGAAAAGCAAACACACAGTAAGCAGCAGACACACGGGGATTGTGTCTGCAGGTAGCGAGAACACTTAAATCTCTTTTTCTGGCCTCTGGTGATTGTCCCCCACTGACTGGTATTAGCTGTGAAGTGCTTGCCCTTGACAGTGGCTGAGAAAACACCGCAGGAGAGAAAAAAACACCTCCTTTTTGACTTGCTATTTCATATCACCAGAACCAACAAATCAATAGACCTATGGAAACCAATTGATCAGCTGGATGGTGGTCACATCTCTCCACTATTTGATGTATGTGGGTGATTCTCAGGGTAGTTTTATTTTTGGTAGGCTGTTCCAATGAACTTATTCTCATTTGGATAAAAGCACTAAGTCTAAACATGTGTCTTGAATTTTATAGACGAGCTGGTTTGGATTAGAAAGCTTCTAATATTGAATTTCACTTCCTCTCTCAAAGCGGTGGCGTCAGTTTTGTGGCTGTGAGTGCTATTTCAATACAGTTGAAACATGGGTGAACGCAGCAGCAAAATATGCAGAGAGACGGAAAGAAGAAAAAAGAGCAACTGTTGCTGTTAATTCCAGTTTATTACAGCACTGTGTTCACAGATTTAATAACTGAAATCTGGGGAACAAGGCGACATTGTTTCAAAATATTTGCAACATGCAAACCGCTCAAAACGATCACCATACTTGCATGGAAAGTCCTGAGGGACTCCCAAATTGATCTCCCTTTTGTGAGCGGCGTTCATTTATGTATCCATTTTGGGATTGATTGATTAATGGGTAAATTAATGGATTTCAATATATTAAGGTATTCTTAAGCATTTATATGCATGGTTTAAACATTGTAATTGCAGGAAACATTATATGTACACATTAATCTGTATCTTATAAAAGGAACTTACATTTTAAATTCAGCGGTTCACACCATGCATGGGGATAATTAAAGGATAGATTAAGGGATTTGGATAAAACAAGATCAAGGTTGGAGCACGGGGGAGATCATGCCTTTGCAGTTGTGGCCCCCAGACTCTGGAGCGAGTTGCCTCTGCATGTCAGGCTCGCCCCTACACTGCCTGTTAAATCCCGTCTTAAAACACATCTTTATTCCTTGGCTTCAAGAGAGTTGCTTTTCTTTGTCTTTTTGTGTGTAAAACTGTGTTTTTATTGTGTTGTTTTATGGCTTTTGCTATTTTGACTGTACAGCACTTTGGTCAACTATTGTTGTTTTTAAATGTGCTTTATACATAACTTTGACTTGACTAGATAAACTAATGGATTTTTAATGGATTATTTGGACAGTTTAATTGGGTTTAAGGGGTAAAACCCTCTTAAAATGGTGCAAAAACCATGAAATGACCGCCCCTTAATTTATACCTTAAAAGACCTCAATTTCTTATTAAGGGGAAAATTCAGGGGTGGTTTTCGACCAAAACCCATGAAAACCACCACTTGAACTAATACTATATTTAGTTCAAACTGAGTTAAGACCAGAATAGCACTTTTTGACATCTGTTTTACCACATGGAAATATACAGAAATATAAAATGTCTGTGAAAACAGCATGTAAGTGGTAACTTCAAAACAAAGCTAACAGCCAAATAAAACCACATTAACAGCCAGCTAGACAGTTG
The DNA here is from genome assembly GCF_910596095.1 of Thunnus maccoyii. Taxonomy (NCBI): domain Eukaryota; kingdom Metazoa; phylum Chordata; class Actinopteri; order Scombriformes; family Scombridae; genus Thunnus; species Thunnus maccoyii. The sequence goes on from NC_056538.1 coordinate 20,379,755, forward strand.
GTGAGCACGCCACAGCTAGCCTCAGCTAAAGCTAAATTACTCACTGTTTTTTTAAAGCTTCAATCTGCAATTCTTTTTTTTTTCCTGTGGTGAACCAACATCTTGATAATTCATTTGTAAAACTAGATTAGGCACTAGATAAATCCAGTCATAATGGATAAATGTGTCCATAAAAGTCCTGCTACAAGCTAACTAGTTTAGCAGAGCACTAGCTTGTTACTCTAGTAGAGTATTCAATTACTATAAGCTATTAACTAATAAAATAAATAATAAATAACATTTTTTATGACAAACTGGCTCTGAATGACAAGAAAGCTGAATAAAAGTTCATTTTTAGATGCTTTCCCTTTGGAATTATGGTTTATTCTAATGATTTACTTATATGCACAAAGAGCCGTAGAAATGAAGATTTGCAAACTTTCTATCTGTTGTGCAGTTGGTGACAAGCCTGAAAACTTTAAAACCTGTTGTTTCTCAACTTTTTTCTCAGCTGCTGCTCTCTGACTCTGTAGGGCAGCGATGTCGTGGGAGCAAACAGTTTCACTAACTGACCCAATGACCCATCGGACTAATTTGCAGCCATTTTGGCACGTTTCCAGATCTCAGCAATTACTTTGCTAGGTAAAATATTACAACCAATAGAAATGAAGACCCAAATTGCGATCAACCAGCGTGCATTAACACTAGCTACATTTCATTTAAACAAAACTCAGCGAAGGTCATACTGTATTCAATGAACACAGTGTTTTCTCACTATTCCCAAGGACTGTTTCAGAGGCACAGACGTGCTCGGTAATCCTTTCTGATTAGCAGCAGGGCCCTGTAAGTCCATTCAGACTGCTGCAGGATGCCCGTGTTTGGGCTGAACTAAGCTGCCGGCCTAGTGAACGGCTTTAGACCCAATGTAAGGGCTGTCAGGAGCTCAGGTGGAAACGGAAGATAATGCAAACAAGATGTAAGAGCAGCGCTGGAGGGCAGAAGGAAGGAGAGATGGAAGAGGACAGCAGAGAGGAACACAGACAAGGATCACTGGTGCGGTTCCCAGTTTCTTATTATCTCAACCATCTTTTGGACGAGACTGTGGTCCCTACAATGGCTGAGAGGGAGGTAGAGGATGGTGGGATGAAAGAGAAGACTGTGGTATGACAGGAATGAGGAAGGCATAGGAACATCTGTCTCCATGTGAGTGTGTGTGTGTGTGTGTGTGTGTGTGTGTTATACTTTTTATAGCATGCAGCTCACATTCCCTGTCATGGAGCTTTTCCTGGTTATGAGGAGAAGCAACAAGGAGACAAGCAGGAAATTAAAGGGTCTGGATAAAAGACCCTCTAACCTCGTACGATCACAGGCACAAAGACACACAGGATATTTTCACATTGTTTTACCATGTTGAACCATATGTACTTGTAAACGAGCACTCATGTGTTGTTTCCCCCCATGTTGAAAACTTAACGTATAGATACATGTTCGATTTCATACAAACTGTACACATTAAAAACAGCCACACATCTCTTTTTTTTTATGTCGCTTTCCTGTGGGAAAATGTTATCCCTTTTCTTTTACATTCCCGTCTACACATGGATGAAAAGGCTTCACCTGATTCTGACGTGTCATTGTCGTAGTCCAGAGCCTCCAACACCAGAGAGAAGGATTTCTGTGGAAAAAACAGAGAAAAAAGCGGTCAAAATGTGCCAAAAAAAATCAGTTTCTGAGTTTAATATCACATAAAACAACAAAGATGAATTCTGTCCTCACTTTCAGTCTCTTCTGCTGTCTCACTATTGTTCTGTGTGTGCAGTATGTGGTTGATTTTGGACACTATTGGTGTACATGTGCCTGGTAACTACATATGTTTTAACTTTAAACAAGCTAAGTCCACAAATAATAATTATGAATTTATGATCCAGCTCTGTCAGATGAAGGAGACCCCCCAGAGACCCATTTCAGAGCCTTTACATATTTCCCATGATCTGTTTTGTAGCATCTCTAACATTCCTGATGTTATTCTTGTAAAGGCCAAAGAGAAGTTTTAATGTTAATATGAGATGAAAGAAGAAAGAAGCTTTTTCTGATAAACTGTGCAAGTACCAGACGTAAATATCAGTGTGCTTGGATGTGAAGGTACATTAGTGGTACTGATATTTGGCAGCATAGGGCATGTTCACAAAAAACAAAATGGTTTATGATTGTCAGGCTTATCAAAAAAAAAACCCAAAAACCCCCAAATGATTGATATCAGAAAAAATGAGCTTAAGAAATTTAAGTTTGTGAACATATAGGTACATTTTGAGAATGTCTGAATAAAATCTGAGCTAAAATTATATCAAAATTTAGGTGACACAAAAGTGTTTTTTGAACATCTGATCACAGGTTCAAAGCAGAAAACTTCACACACTTTCTGTGACACTGACGTTACACATGCACACACACATTTAAGTTACGAGAACACATTTTATTGCCGCTTCAGCAACCATTGATTATTTCAAATCTGGATTTTTTTCTGGAGGCAAGGACAAATCTTTTCTACACATTCACAAATTTCAATTTCTAATGCAAAATGTTTTCACAAGTTTACAAAATACAATGTTCAAACTACAGGCTTTAAGTTTAAAGTAATATTTGATTCCATGCAGACAGTGTTTTCTCTGCACTTAAGTCTCAAAGATTGAATGTAACCCTGGTCAGTATTTGAATCATGTATACTTGTTGTAAAACATTAAAATGCCTGTATGTGTTTCTATCCTTGCCCTAAGCCTGGAAATAAAAGAACAAACATCAGAAGTGATTCACTGCCCCGACAAGCCAAGGCTGCAGCTGCATGCTGATTCAAGAAAACCTCGACCAGCAGCCCCGCAGAGAGAGACAGGGCCGTAACGTCGATGTGGTGAAGGAGGATATCCAAAAACCCCTGTTCAATTTAATGAACGCAGTTCTTGGACCGGGTCTCACGCTTTATTGTGCCCTTCTTTATTCTCTGACAAGTCCTTGCTGCCTTTACTTTACAGTCTATTTTACTGAATCCAGATATGTATTAAAATAAAGAGGCTTATGCAGAGATAAAGTCTATAAAACTATATAATGCTATCCTGCAGAACAGTAGCAGGGGACTCGGGCATATGCTGGACATCTTCAAATGGTGACTTTGAGCTTACAGAGATATCACACTCTGGAAAGATAACAGAGGACAGGTGGAAGCATCCGATCATCCTATAGACCAGTGATGAATAATTCAGTCCGACACTTTCCCCTACAACTCTTCTACCTTCCTCTATCTCTCTCCATCCATCCCTCCCTCTGTGAAACACGCCAGCGCCTGTCATGCTAATCGTTCCACTGTGTGCATTGTGGTTGAAGCCGCTCTTATAGGGCTACGTAGATGTGTAGTCACGTCTTTGCTGTGAGAGCCAGAGGCGGGGTTGAGTGGGAGGCAGAGGAGGGAAGGTGCTGAGGGAGGAAAAAAATAGATGGGAGGCAAGTGACGGGCGCAGGAGGTGTGAGAGGTGTGATGTGATGTGAGAGAGAGCTGAGGTTAAGTGCAGGAGGTCTGCAGCAATGCTAACGATAGCCAGAGGCGAAAAGAGGTGACACGCAAGGAGCAGAAGAGAAGATGAAGGGTTGCTGCGAAGGTGCAAAATGTTAGGGAGGTGAAAATTGGTGTGGCAGAAAACACTGAGTCAGGGATTCACTTCAAATGAAGGTATATCTATCTGTAGTACAACAGAGGTGGAGATGGGATATATGGATGGGGAGGAAAAGGTGAGCGAGGTAATTGTACAGGAGAAGAAAAGCACTGGGAAAAGGGGTAGGAAGAGAAAGAGAGCATAAAGCATATAAAGGTAGAGGAGGAATGCAACAGTGGAAGATGAGAAGTAATTTGTAGGACTCTCCTGGGGTTTGTCAGATTTTTCAGATACATGATGGAGGAAAGAGAACAAAGAGGTCAGAGGGAGGTGAAACTAAAAGGATGATGAGATAGAAGAGAATCAAAAGATTAAAAGACAGGAGAAAAGAAAAGGGGAGGTGATAAGATAAGAAAAACGGTAGTAGAAGGGGCGGAGGATCACACACACACACACACACACACACACACACACTTGCAGTACTAAGAAGTCATGGTGCTAATGAGATATACTGGGTGGCACAGGGCTCGCAGCCAGTTCATTACAGCCTGCAGATAGCAGGTAGTCCACAGATGGACCAGCTGGAGTCATTAAGCTTTGGCTTAAAACTCTCACCTGAAGAAATGTTTAGAATTCATGATTTACATCTTCACGCTGCAAGAATATATTAAATTATACTCAGTCGCACATATTCAAATTAGTTCTATACAGAATCAGGGGTGGAAGAAATGCTCACATCCCAATAATGTAAAAATACACCATTACAAGTAAATCTCTTATAGACAACTGCAACGTGACAAGAGACCCAAGGCACTCTGTATCACAAGGTTGGTTGGACTTCCTTACAGACAAGAAGATATAATCATCTCATGATATTCATCTATAATCTACTGTTGAAACTACCTCACATCTCTTCCCCCATTTAAATCTTACAGCACACGATCCGGTTACCACTTAACCTTAGGTATCTCATATGTACACTAATCTTGGCAGAACTGGTTTCGAAATAAAAATGAACTTAAAACTGACCTCAAACTAGAGTCTTTCATTCCTTTTGGAGATTTTAAAGCTTTACTATCTGATGTTTTTTATGACTCTTGTAGCTGTTTTTTTGGGGGTTTTTTATCAATTCTTTGTTGATTGTGACCATCTGGCCTCAGTTGTGTCGTTTCTGTTTGCTGATTGTGTGCTTGTCTGATTATAAATGTTTCTTGTTCTCACGTCTCTCTCATGAAAAACGAGATCTCAATCTCGACAAGACTACCTGATTAAATCAAGATGAAATAAAAAATAAAATAATCTTTGACAATGTATTCTATTTTATAAGATGATTGTGTTCGTTTTTTTTAATCTAAAATCTAAAATCTGAAAAATAACTAGTAAATACAGCTGTCAGATAAATGTAGTAATATTTCCCTCTAAAATACAGTGGAGTAACATACAGTAGAGTAAAATTGTACTGAAGTAAAGTACACAGCTACTTAGTTACTTTCCACCGCTGTACAGAATGAATGTTACTGCATGTTTCTCCTGCAGCAGATGTAGATGTTCACTGCTACAAAATGCACACGCAGCATTACCTCACTGTTGGCCCGTTCACGGACCTCTTAGCCTTATCATCTCTCCAATCACCCTCCCTCTTCTCTCACCCTTTCTTCCATCCTCTGTATGCGCCTCTCCCTCTCTCGGTCTGCCAACTGATACGGCAGGTTAAGACCTGTGGGAAGTCCAGAGCCTTTTATCCCCCACACCCTCACCTTCTCACCCACAAACGCACACAGCCAGGTAAGTCATTGATACAGGAAGGGTGTATTTGGCAGTCAGCCCTGCTGCTAAGTTCAGGGTCTTCTATGAAAGCCTAGAGGGGTCACACTAACCATGGTTACCGAGTTGAAATCACAACAACAGCTGATAAGACTCGGAATATGTGTGTTAACAAAGTTTAAGGGAATCCGCTACAGTAAGCTCTTCCTGACAAGCTTTCCAAAACACACACACACACACACACACACACATACACGGACACCGCAGCAAGTTGTTTTACAATCACAAAGCTTATGACGTCAAAGAGACCGGTGGCCATTAGAGAGGCCAAGGCGAGGCGGAGTGACCCTCATAGTGTGTTTAAGAAAAAACAACACGCACAGAGAGGAAAAGAAAACAGTAAACATCACAAAGTAGAGGCTGATAGGATCACAGCCAGCCATGAAGTGATATTTTTAACTTGTTCTGACACAAACAACATCCAAGTGTTATTTGTGCCATTTGTGGCGACGCCGGCCAAAGCGATGACAGCAGGGAAATGACATAATGGGACAGCTGTGTCACGGGCGTTGCTTGGCCCGGGCATTCAGAGCTGTAGCCCCAAAGATTTTTTCTTTAGCCCCAAATAATTCTCCTCTTTGAGTGGTTCGTCAGTAAAGAAGACGACAGTGTTGTAATTTTGTATCTTCAGTGAACAGAAAGACCAATCAGGGAGGGTTTACAGGAAATAAGTGGAAATACTTATGTCTTATTGGCTGATAGGTCTCTGTAAATTCTTCAATTGATGGGGTTACTATGCCAACGCTAGCTCACACAATCAGTCAGTGTGAGAAAAAAAATGGATATACAAAGATTTTTTACAGTGGCAGTGGCACAAACATCCCCTCATGCTGAGCCAGGAACACAAGGTGTGTAAATAATAATAAATACGCAAACATGATATGAGCAGAGCATAAGTCATTTACAACTAACGTACTTTATCAATGAAAGGTTAGTTGCACCACCCCTTGGCTAGCAACACCAAACTAGCCTAGTCTTGTGTTAGATAGCCAAAAAGTTTTATATATTATAAGTTTAGTAGTCCTACAAACAGTGATAACACCCAAGGCGAGTTTTATGAGCAATCCAACTTTTTTTTTTTTGATTATGTCATACATTGACAGCTAAATTACCACAGCTTCCAGAAAACAAAACAAAACAAAATTTCTTTTCTTTCTTTCTACTTACAAATAAATTCAGTCATTTCATTTAATCTTAACCTTATGTCTGTCTCTCTTCTTATATTGCAGCCTGGACAAGTTGGGTTGTAACAATACTGAAGTAGGTAAATATTTAACAAGATAATATAATTTTAAAAAGACAGAATTCAGTCATTGTCTTCATTTTTCCGCAGGTAACAATATTTTCTCATGTTTTACTAGCTGCACCATTATGGTTCATATTAAGTAGGTCCATCAGCAATAATTTTGCTTTTGTTTTTGTTTTAATAGCCTTTAGTAGTAGTCTTTCATTAACTATTTACATATTTGTGTGTGTATGCTTTGATCATCATATATCGTATTGTTATTTATTGTGCTATTGATTAAATAAAGGTCATGAAATGAGTGGCTGGAATATTCACATGCAGATTATATGGTGAATCAAATCCAAACCCCTCCTTCCTTCTCCAATTTTCACATTTTTTAAGGAATGTGTAACCCTCACATGCAAGAAAAAAATGCATGGAAACGAAAAGTTTTTTGATGGAGGAGAATCTGGGCTCAGCCTCTGATGGTTAACAGTTCAGCCAACGCCCCTGAGCTGTGTCTCGTGCACTGCAGTGTGTGTGTGTATGTGTGTGTGTGTGTGTGTGTGTGTGTGTGTGTGTGTGTGTGTGTACTGATCATTTTAGAAGAGATGGAAGCTTGGCTTGACAGTGGACAACAAGCCCTCAGTGATAAGAAACAATATTACAAAATGACAAGTATTATTTTATCTTTATCTTCTCACTGTTGACAGCTGAAATGAAAAAAGTAAGATCTGAACCTCACAATGAAACAAGAGTCTGTGAGGCTGTACTTAAAGGGGACGTATCATGTATTTGTATTTCCAAATTCAAATTCAAATTCAAATTCAAATTCAAATTCAAATTCAAATTTCCAGGTCTATATTTATATTCTGGGGCTCTCTATCCTATACTGACTCTTTATGCAGCCCCTCAGTTCAGCCTCTGTCTGAAACAGGCCGTTTTAGCTCCTGTCTCTTTAACACCCCCCTCCCGAGGAGCCCACTCTGTTCTGATTGGTCAGCTCATACATAATGAACCGTAATAGTAGGATTTCACTTCCTTTTCTCATTCTCTACTCAAAATGTTAACTTCTCAAATATACAAGTGAACAACACAAACAACCTTACCAAGAAAGGCTGTGGGTACATATCAACAATCTGATGTCATCACAAGGAGGAAGTAGAGGTAACGTTGCAAAACGAGCATTCAGAGCAGGTCTGGACTTTTGACTTGCAGGAAGAATTTTACATATATTCACCTCAAGTTTTGGACCTTTGACTATGTTTAAGATAGATATCCAACATCATAACAGTATAAAAACAGCAGAAAATCCCCATAAGCATGATATGTCTCCTTTAAGCACAGAAGTGCTTCTACCAAATGCTAATATGTACACAATGACAACGTTAACATGCTGATATTTAGCAGGTATAAGCTTCACCCTGTTAGCATTTGTCTATTAGCACTGAAGACAGAGTACGGCTGAGGCTGATTTAGTTAAAGGCACCTGTTTTTCTTTCCTATCAAAAATCTGTCCATCTTTGCTTTGCTAAATCTCGCCAACATGAATCTTTATAACCTTTCGAGCATCAGAGCATTCTTGTTTCTTTATGGTCCCAGAATTAATCACACTCATGGGCCTTTTTCACTGCAGACATTTTGACAGGTGGAACTAATAATCAATGATGTCTCTTCTCCAGCAAATAATGTAATGCAATGCAGCAAATTATTGTTTATTATTTATCTGTGTTCAACAAGTCAAAATATCTGCTGCTGACAGTTTTATATTTTAGTTTTACTTCTGGTTTTTGCCTTACGGTCCCTGGTTTTTCAGACAGAAACTGAAGCTCCACGTCGACTCAGCAGCATTGTTTCCTGAACCCTGAAAAAGAGCAATTGTGTGTCGTTGGACCATGAATTAAATTCTGGGGTACATATTTAGATGGTTTAATTATTTATTGAGGAAATAAATATAAACTGAACAAGATAACTCCTCCTCCTTCCTGTTTAAACAGCACATAGTCTACCAAAAACTGTTTATAGTTTTACGTAACTGAGATTTGAGACTTATCAGTATTTCAATGTACTTTTATAACATAGTGTATTTTTTTTTGGATGTGTCCAAATATGAATCTGGTCACAAATGAGCAGATACACGTACATACAGTCAGATAATTGGAAGAACACTGCTTTAGTCACCAGATGTGAAAGTACATTTTTTAATCTGCAAGTGGATATTTCTTGCACAACATTTTTTCATGTGTTTATCTGAATCACTTCCACTCTGCAGCATTATGGATTGTTTTCTTTGCAACATCTGAGTCCAATATCTCTGCAGGTTCAGGTCAGTGACTGTGTCTCCTGTACAGAAACAACTCATTATCAGTCACATCTCGCTCTGATTGTTGTCAGTCATGACCTGCGCTGACGGTCTGAGTTTGGCGAATTGCCTGAGAGAACAGGGGTTTCCCAAAAAGCAAAAAAAAAAAAAAAGCAAACATCAAAACAACAGAATTATAAATCATCCCTTCCCTCAGGCTGTAGGCTGTCTGGTCGTCTGGCCCTGTCCCTTTGCCTCCAGCCTCACACCAGTCTAGCAGCGTTAAAGCTCAGGATTAGAGCGACTAGAGCGGATGATGCTAATTCAAACCACTGTGCAGACATTTGTGATGGCGTGCTTCTAATTCTATTAAATTAAAGTTAAAAGAAATCAACCTTGTTTTCTACACTCAAAAATCCTGCCACTGCTCTGATTCACCTCTTACTCTATCAGTGCCCCCCTCTCTCTCCCCACTGTCATCCCTCCCTCCATCGCTCCCTCTCTCTCTCTCTCTCTCTCTCTCTCTCTCAGACATGGGCAGGGTAGGATATCCCGACAAAGCCAGGCTGTACAAACACAGCTCTACGACAGGAAGAACTCCCAGCCCTGAGAGAGGAATTTCCCCTCAGAGCTCACACACTAATGCATACATACTTACACGCACACACACACACACACAAGCAGACAACCGCATGCTCATGTACACGCAATTCAGACACACACAGGCATCCATTATTACACTGGTGGAAATCTCTATTTTTCCATGTATAGTAAAACTCTCTCATTCAGCCCTGATTTGCTTTAATCAGTCAACAACATCTACCTGCTACGGAGGCCCAAAACTGACAAAATGTAGTAAAGTCAAAACTGTAGCTGAATACATCAATACATTATTTTGTATTTAAATAATTGAGATAGAGAATAAAAACAAATATAAAGCCTTATACTTTTCCTCTAACATCCAATCAGTAATAAAGAAAAAGCTTTTTATTTTTTGTTTTACCACCAATCAAGATAAAGTAAATTAGCATGTAATAAATTCTTCTATTCTCCTTCTTTATATCTTTCATAAGCACTTGTTTCTTTGTTTTGTATTTTTTGGGGGGAAGGGGGGGTATCAATTTGTTTCTACATTATAGAAAAAATTAAAAGCATGTCCATATGACGCAATAAAGTAATAAATCATGATTTTTATATTAATTAATATGAATATTTTTTTAAGGGAGAACAAAATAATGTTATTGCTCAATTCTTCGCAGTAGGGTGTGAGTGTTTGTATGCGTGCTTCACTTTACATGGGTATAATTTTATGTAATGATGCTTTTACTAAGATTAGTTCAGAAAATACAAAAAATCATTTATCTATTCTCATGTTCCCCTCTTAATATTTCCTTTCCTTTCCACATGTCTAATTTTCCTCAAGCTTGCAGTGTACATGACAGTGAGATGGGCGTGTCTATGTATTATTGATTAATGTAATCAGTGACCTTCGAATCTTCTTTTTTAATGTTTTACTGCATTTTGAATTTCTATATGAAATGTGTAAAAAACTTGCCTTGTCTTATACTGTCTTTTGTCTCTTTTGGGGCTCTGTAACCATTCAAACATAAGTAATCATGATTGATAATCAGGTGCCTGTTTGTTTCACAGATCTGCACTAAAAAAAACATAAAATAAAACCTGCATGATTAAGCAAATGCACTTAAGCTTTTCTGCACATATAAAACATCCATCAGCACTGCAAGCAGGAGACTAATTGAAAATTAAACTCACACTGTGTGCATGACGGAGAAAATTAAATCAACAGCAAATGTTTCCCTCAACTTTTAATATTCATAATCTGATCTGCAGCTGAACCTTCGCTGTTTATCACACATCTGCCAACTCTCACCCTCAGTATCTGAAGGCTAAGATAATTACAGACACACACATGTACAAACACAGCGGACACTTCACACACACACACACACACACACACACACACACACACAAACATACTAATGGTTGTCATGACAGCAGCTGTTCCTTCGCCGGACTGGGTGGCTCACACCTCACCTGCGCTACAAATTAGTAGTGGAGGTAACCACAGTAACAATGCTATTACTATTCCAGCGGCAAAGCTCTGAGTTTACATCATGTCAAAACAGGTACAGACAGTAAAAAATGAAAGTCTGTGGATGTTGCAACACATCGTTAGTTTCATGTTATCTGTGTGAGAGTGTGTAGTGGTAAAAGAGCTGAAAAGCTACTGGACTTCAGATTGATTTCCACTCCACTGAAGACCAAAATAAAATATTATCTGGCCACTGAGACCCCCCGAAGACCCGCAATCTAAGCAGCTTCTTGTCAACATGATTATTGTGTTATTGATTGATTCTTGGCTTACAATAGCAAAGAAAAAAAATCAATCTCTTTGGATCAAAAAGTGGCTAGTTTACAGGAGAGAAAGAGATGGTGTTGCAGTGGCTAATCTGTGAATTTTAAAAGTCACCAAAGATATTAATGAATGCCTGCCATCGCCCAGCCCTCAGGTGGAAAACACACACATACACACACACACACACACATACACTGCAGTGCATGAAACGTGGAATTAGACCCCCGGTGTGCAGCCGTCCACCCCACCTTGCTCCCATGACCCCCTCCCTATAATTACACATCTCTGTTCTTACATTCTTGATGTTTCCTGTTTTTCTTTCATTCTGGAGATAATTAGCATCATACTTTATCTTCCCTATACTCCACCCTCACCCACTTTCCATCTGCACACCACCTTCTTCTCATCTCTCTGTCTTCCTTCAAAGTCAGTCAGTAGCAGAAGAAGAACTCAAATCCTTTATTCAAGTTATGTAAAAATACTCTGTTACAAGTGAAAGTCCACTCAAGTAAGGTCAATAAAAGTATCAAAAGTAGAGTGTACTGGTTCTGCACAGACATGGCCCCTGTGACCAGTGTATTATTACATTTTTAGATTGTTAATGCTGCATCAGTGCATAAGTAGTATTTTACTGCTGGACGAGGTGGAGCTGGTTAATCTACCTTAAATACAGTTCACAATCTAGAGGGTCACCAGATAAATCTGAGGGGTCGTGAGATGATAAATGGGGTAGGAAAGAAGAAAAAACAATGTTCTGCTACACAAATTTGTTTTCATTGTTTGGGATTTTTCTCTAATCTTTGCTGTTTTTGTTGAATGTTAGATCATTTATTACAGCTTCAACAATTAGACGATTAATCAATTAGTTTCCAAATATTAAATTAATCGCAGAAGAACAGTACTTGAGTGAATGTTCTTTCCACCACTGTCTGTCCCTCTCTGCATCCTCGCTCCCTCGCTGTCTGTCTGACAGTCACATTCCTGTAGGGTTAATTGGCTTAAACTAAACTATGCGAATACTTCAAACGTAGTGGAACAACAGAGGCCTCTTGACACGAGGTGCCCCCCCCATCCTCCATGTTGCCCTGGCTCATCTCCATCCTGTCTACCATCATCTCTCCCCCTTCTTTACCTCCTGCTGCTGATGATTCTCTCAACGGTGTGAGTAAGCCGCTATGACACACAAACACACACACCTCCCTGTCTACATTTACACCCCCACCCAAAACACCTGTGTCCCACTCTGAGATCATCAGCAGTCCACCCTGCTTCCTCTTCTCCCCTTATCTGACTCTCACTTCCGTTTTCTTTACTCGGTCTCCCCTCTGCAGTGCTTACATCAACTTTACCCTTTTGCCCATTAATCTAAACTCTCTCAACCCAGACTGACTACCCTCAACCCACCGCCCCCCGCCCCCCTCCTCTCCGACGTCCGCAGGAAATTACCTTGTCTAGCCGCTGAACGCTTCACATCCACGGCTGCACTTAGAAAGAGGCATAACAAGGGAGAAAATAGAACAAGACGGGGAGCGCTGTGGTGTGTGTGTGTTTACAGCATATTGTGTGCTAGTGTGTGTGTTTTTGTTCTCAGATTACTAAAGTCTTGGTGAACAAATAGCTTCGCAAAAATAGAAAAAATAGGAAATTAAGTGGTACAAATAAGGGATATTTTACTGGACTTTTCTTCTTAAAGAGCTGATTTGGGAGAATAATGGTGGGATTTCTGGGGTTTAGGGGTACAATTAAGATTAATAACAGGGTAAAATGGAAAACCTTCATTGTGCCATTGCACAAAATGACCGTAATACTTCTGTACATATTTTAGCCAAGCTAATCAGCCAGTATAAGTGAAAACACCTGTGTTATTAGTGTTTATTATAGTCCTGCACATCGAGATGTTGTTGATGTTCATAAAAGTCATGAATTACTTATGTTGCGTTCCAGACAGCTCAGTACTCGAAAATTTCCGACTGGTTGACGTTTATGACCTTTATGGGCACACAAGTCTGCAGTTTTTGTTCAGAAGAATAACCCACAATGCATTGTGTTGTGACATTAAATAACTGTGGCAGTGGCAATGACAATGGGATTTTGTGTAGCAAAAAGAGAAACAAACAAATCCTGGAAGAGGCGAGAAGAGATTGTCCAATTCACACACGTCACTAACGATCACAATGTGTGCTTGTGTCGTCTCATGATATGATGCCATAATGACTTCAAAATATGTTAATTTGGTCCAATAATTTTGATTATAAACATGGAGCAAATAGCAAACTATGTACCTTACAAAATATAAGCCTGACACTTTTACCATCTACAGTCTGAAGCGTCTCTGTCCAAGTAACATGATTTAAGAAATAGTGATGTCAATTAAGTGCACATTGTTTCAGTAGAAGAATGCACAAAAAATATTATGTATGTGAAAATACTACTCAGTCAAAGTAGAAACAGCCTAAACATCACATAAATCTAGTATTATTAAAACATTACATAGCTTTTCATTGATCTGACATGACAAGTTAATCAGATAGATGAAACCCATTAGATGGACAGAATGATTGCAGGAGATTATAATGTGATAACGAGACATAATGTGAGTTATGTATATATGTAAATGTTAATCATACTGAGAACTCTGGTCAGACTCAGATGTTTCACAATGTGACGACTTGAAAATGTCTGCGGTCGCTCTTGTCGAGCTCCAGAAAAGCGAGCAACCGCAGGGAGAAAAGGAGGATTTATGACAGATACACTGTAACTCTGCCCTGTTCTGTCTAATCCACAGGGACAAGATGTGGTTGAACATCACTGGAGAGCGATGATACTGAGAACAAAAGGTTTACAATGAGGGATTCCAACAAGAGAGAGAGAGAGAACGAGGGTGTGTGTGGGAGAGAGATGACGGCTGAGAGACTTTAGGAGCTAGGATAGGTGGAGGAAGGAGCTATAACGAGAAGACAAATAGATCGATGGCACTGAAAGGAAACTATTTGCAGTGATTACACCTGTGTATCCATTTAAAAGATTGTAGACCTGCAATCTGCATTCAATGACACACAATGACATCCAGAGACAGACACACACTGTAATTTCAACAGCAATCATGTAAATCAAAGTTCTCTTTGCCTCTTCTCGCCTCTAATAAAGAGACTCCTACTCTCAATCCAATTTGCACACAAATGAAATCATTAAAACATGTTTCCCTAGAGACGTTTACCCCCGAGTTATTAACTTATCTCTAAAAAACACAAGCTCCAAATCCTGAAGGAATTAACCTTCTTTGTGTTTTGCGTGTGTGTGTCGGCTCATGAATTCATGATCTGTGTGTTTGGGTGTGTCTAAAGAGGGAAAACTGAAAAGGTTTTAAGGAGAAATGTGTGTGTGTCTATGCACCTGCCCGCAGGTGTGTATGTACGAACCATGCACACAACAGTATCAGCGTACACGCAGGTATGCGAGGCTGCATAGGAGAGTCAATTAGGGGACAAAAGAGAGGAGGGCACAAACGACAGGAGGAAAAAGAGTGAAAGAGAGACTCCGGAGAGAAAGAAAGCTCCAACTATGCTGCTCTCTTTTCGTTTCCCTCCACTGACTTCCCCTGCTCGGCTCCCACACAGCAGGAATGCACATGTTACAACGTTCTGTGTGTTTGTGTCCTATATAGATGTGTGTGTGTGTGTGATTGTGTGTGTATACATATATGATGGTATAGGTCTCTTCTGTTCAATTTCAGAGGTAAAAAGTCATTTCATTACTAAGTGCTGTACATAACTTGAGTATTTCCATTTTATGCTATTTTATACTTCTACTCCACATTACTTTGACAATTAAACTTACTAGTTACTATCATTATATCATGAGCTTTTAAGATACAGTACATTGCTAAAGATTAAACCAGTGGTTCCAAACCTTTCTGGCACGTTGCCCTTCCAAAAACTGTCTAGTTGGAAATCATTGTCACTATGACTTTTTTACATTTCCAACTGAAAGAGATTTTCCCTCTAATCTTCTTATATGGTTTAATTCAAATAACGAACAAAGAAAAGTCTGAAAATTATGAATAAATGTTTGTAAAAGAACTTAATTTTTTCTTCTCCCACATTAATCATCTCACAACCCCTCAGGTTTATCTTGTGACCCACTGGAACCACTGGACAAAACTACCAGAATATGAACTAAAATTAAAACAATTGAATAATGATATATATATATATATATATATATATATATATATATATATATATATATATATATATATCAATTAAAGAGAACACTTTTCTGCAAAACAAGTTCATTTACTTTTCATACTTTCAATTCATTTTTACTGATATCACTTCTGTACTTTTGCTACAACTAGCAGGATTTTGAAGGCAGAAATTGTACTTGTAATGGACTGTTTTTAGCCATGCTAGCAGCACGTCAATCTGTTGGTCCACGGCTTTGCTCCAGACTGAGATATCTCATAAACCATTTGATGGGTTGCCATGTATATCAGGTCAAATGTATATTTTGTCCAACACTGGTTTGCAACCAAATGCCTGTCAAACCAATGACCTCCCATCAGCCTCAGCTGTACTTTGCAAATGTACTAAGATGATGAACACTGTAAACATGACACCTGCTTAACATCAGCATGTTTGCATTGTCATCGTTAGCATGTTAGCATGCAGACGTTAACATTTAGCTCAAAGCACCGCTGTGTCTGAGTACAGCCTCATAGACTGACTAGCATGAAGTGATGGAGTGATGCAGCTAGCTTGGTTCTGTTAAAAAAACTAAAAGATAAGCTAAAAGTTTATCTATTTTGTAAAACCATACATGACTGTAACCTCTCTCTTGTTACATACTCATAAAAGATCTGAGAACTTCTTCCACCACTGTTCAGTTTGAATGAATTCACTTCAGCTTTTCTACACAACATTCATAATGAAACACAAAGACATCAGAATAACAGCAGAGCAGACAGAGCAGCAGTGGCTACACCTGAACTTATTTGCATGACGGCTGCACTTTGCATGTTGAACTCAGTCCTGAAGCTGCCGTCACTGAGGAGGATGTTCTTTATTCAGCTAATGCAAGCCTGGATGAATTCATCCCATCTACGAAAAACAAAACATATTTTCTTTCATCTCCTGGTGTTGAGCATTTTGGTTTGGATTTGTGTGCCGTGGTTTTCATATATCTGCCTCTGAAGCATGAAAGGAATGTCATTTCTGTTTTTCAAAGCATAAAAAATACATTTGAGAAACTCAACAACAATGTGTCTTTTCAGAAACAATGTCCTGATTACTCTGGATATTCAATAGGGATTTCTATACTGTACGCCTTTGGTAAAAAGTTGTTCCAATGAAAACTGTCCACAGCAGTCTTGGACTATTTATTTTCTGTGGACGATTTATGACATTTTTCTAATCCTCTACATTTTAGAGGGAAATATTATACTCCACTTTTGGCCGCTAATTAGTTTGCAGATGAAGATATATGTATGCATACATAAGATGCTCTCTGTTAGATTGAATAGTATGTAAAGTATTTAAAATTAGCACCATGTTAATGCATCAGTAATCATATCACAGTGACATTTAACATTTCAGAAGAAACACTTTTGTTAAATGAATTTTTTTTTGTTTCGTTTTTACATTTGAAGTACATTTGATAATACTTAAACATGTTTCTTTTTAAAGTTCATTCAGGTCATTAAACCAAAACGTTAAAACTGAAAGATGCTAAAACGCTCCATAGAGAGTCAGGTGATGATTCTTTTTGGGTTCATCATTACGAGCAGCACCATTCACATTATACATAGTTATTTCATCCACTGTTAATGACGAAATATTGATTGGAGCAGCCTCAAGTCAACTCGGGGGTAAGATTTAATGTATTTCATATTTTAGAGAAAATAATCTACATATTTTGGCTCACAAGTATCAAACAGGCAACCCTGTCTCCTAGAAATTACGTACATATACAAATAATTTGCTTCCCTAATTACGTTGCAGTGGCGAACGTAATTGCTGCCTGGATTATGTTCACAGGTAACATTTTCCCTAATAAACATTTATGTATCTCTCAACAAAGCACTTTGGTTAAGGTTAGTGAAAGATCACTTAAATGTTAATAAACCTGTTACGGTTCAAGTCACTGCTGACTTTTTCCTGCTTTAAACCAAGACCATGATCTTTCCCAAACCTTAACCAAGCGCTGCCAGTGCCTAAACATAACCATAAAAAGTTCAATGATGCTGTTGTTTCTACTAGTGGACATTGTGCTGCAAGATAAGATATTCTGGTGGACTGAACATTTCACTCATACATTCAGTATGAACATTTTTGCAACTTGCCGAATACTTTAAATAACAACATTTTCTCATATGACTAGTGAGAGACTAGTAATTTGGCCAGGATTACGTTTCTGGCAAAACGTATTTGCTGTTGCAACTTTGTTGTATATGAACATAATTTCTAGGAGACAGGGTTGAAACAGGACAAACTGAGGTATCTGTTGACTGTATTTCTCCGAAAGCGCTGCATTAATTAGCATTTAGCTCAGTTTGTGATTATACAAACATAGGCTATAAGACTCACATCTATGCAAATACACAAGATACATTTCCCATGAACAGAAACAAAAGACAAGACAAGAGGACCACACAAAGCTCACACACATTCACGCACACACTCTCAGCCGAATGTGAGTCTTTCCCAGGAACAGACAGTATGGCCCCTGGCAGTGAATCTGACCATGAATGAGCTTTAACACTTGACATGAGGATTATAAACAGTGGGGGCTTTACTCCATTCACTTCATCTTAACAGTATTTCTATAGCACCTATCATATTGTCATTTGTCACAGGTCATTTTAACAAAAGAACAGGTCTTAACCAGACTTTGATGAGTTAGTTCTGAATGACAAAGGGTCAGGAAACATCAGATTCTGTTCCCATGATGCAAAGTAAAAGGTGGTCTTACGCTGTATACACACATATAGCATAAGTTGAGGAATTAACAGAAAGAAAGCACATCTACTGAAGGTTTGTCTTTATACTATTAACACCTGGTCATTAGTCTGTGTACCTGCCAACTAGCCTTTGTTTTACCTTTTCATTCATCCTCCTGATTCATTCACTGGTTTGTTCCCTCTTCTGTCAGATAAACAGATTCATCAGGAACAAACTGAACTCTTTCTTGGCAGCTTGCTGTTTCCCTTCGTCATCCAAACAGATTCAACAGTGAAACCACCAAGGGAGAGATGGGTTTAAGAAATGACCTCGCAGTTATGAAGTTTTTGAACTTTTCCCATCTCCTCGGAGGCGCCGCAGCTAAAACATCCCAGACCGCTGAGTCTCTGTGATTTTAACGCTGAGGTCAAAATGAAGCCATGTCCTAAACCTATCTGTAAGATTACAGATGAGCAGGAGAAAAAACTTAATCTGGTTTTCACATCTGAAAACAGACGGGTCAAACAGCAGAGAAACGCTACTCCATGGTCGTCTGTCATTCCAGCCATGACCAGGATTATTTACCTGCACTTTTCCCAAATGAGACACCATCTGGTAGCAAGTTGCATTGCTTTGATGAATGTGCAGCAAAAAATATAAATATGTGTGACATTTTTGTAAAGTTGGTCCACTAAAACAAGCAAAAATGAGAT
Source organism: Thunnus maccoyii (assembly GCF_910596095.1). Classification (NCBI taxonomy): domain Eukaryota; kingdom Metazoa; phylum Chordata; class Actinopteri; order Scombriformes; family Scombridae; genus Thunnus; species Thunnus maccoyii. The sequence goes on from NC_056538.1 coordinate 20,398,754, forward strand.
GAGAATGATAAGATTTTAATGTTTGTACGTTAAACATAACATACAAACGGAGACAGGAGGCAGCTAGCTAACGTTAGCTTAATATAAAAACTGGAAACATCTAGCTTGGTTCTGTTAAAATAAACTAAAAGAAAAACAAACTTCATCTCATTTGTTTACTATGTACACAAAAAGAAAGAGTTGTGGTTTTAGAGTCACATAGTAACTACTTCTTGATAAGCAAAAGTTTATCCATTTTGTAAAACCATGTTATTTTTACATTTCTGTGTTTACAGATTTAAAAAGACAAGATACAACATGTTCATTAGTTACATTTACTTTACAGCTGTTGGTAGATCTGTATTTTTTAACTTTAGACAAACGCTAGCCTGTTTCCAGTCTAAGCTAACTGGCTACAGTGACCAGATGTCCTGGTTTGTCCGAAACTGTCCCTGTTCTTTTCAGCGCTTACATAGACGTTTATCATGTTTTGTTCCCCACTCATTATTATCTAACCCAATATAAAAACATAAACAATGCACCCTGTGTCTGAATTCAACACTGATTTGTCTGTATGTGTGTCAGTCAATCAATGTGTCATTGTCAAGGCTGTTGCTATAACACTTGCTGCTTGCTGACAGAACCAGCCAGTATGCTAACAGTTAGCTATCATGGCGAGAAGAGAGTCAGTCTTTTCTAAAGAGCTCCAGCTCCTTCCTTCGTAAAGTACCCGGCAATTAAAATGCTGCATTCTGCACAAACTGCAAGGGTACATTTTCGGTCATGCACGGTCGAAATGCCGATATAAAAGATAATATTAAGACTGCCAAACATAAGCTGTGGTTTCCCTGAGAGCTGAGAGCTCTAGAAAAGAAACCCTTAAGTGAGAGGAAAAGAAGAAGACTGCAAAGCGTAAAGTAACTGGCAAACTTCTTAAAGGTAACTTTCTTTAAAGGCTCTTTCTCGGTTTTTGTTATTGATGAGGTGCAATAGTGATTTAATGTTTTGACGTTTTAATCTTTGTAAACTTGTGACCAGCTTGTGGCATAGCATTGTGAAGATGTTAAGTTGGCCATTTAGCCGGTAGCCTGCGCTTGTGCACACTGATAAATACCTTTGTGGATTTTGGGAGACAAAACATAATTTTTCGTCTGCTGAGGCGCTATTCACAGTGTTGAAAGGTGTGCTCGGTAGGTGTGCTAAGCGCTGAAATAATTGTCCCCCATCCAGATGAAAATGCTTATTGTGTGTGCATAAACACATACATGTGCACATGCATGAACGTGTGGGACACTTAAGGATCCTGGTTTGGGGGTTTAAAAATATGGTCACTCTATAACTGCCTAAGCTCTAGCCCTAGCTTCATACTTAACGCATTGACATGATAGTGGTATTAATGTTCTCATGTTACTCTCTGCAAGAAAACAAATAAGCATATTTTCCAAAATAATAAACAATTATTTTAATACGAATTTGAACTGATCAGATTGCAACCACCACAGTGTGTTTTGTAAATATTACCAGTCTGTGATGTTTTCCTGATAAAGCCTCACAAAGCTCTGTCTTCAGATGGAAATGTTGCTCCATTAAATTTATAGTGAGCTATTAGTGTGAGGACATTTTGTGTTTTTTACACACTAAGAATCACTGGATTAAAATTTTACCCAGTTTGGGTCAATATAGCGCCAATACAACATTGACGTAACTCAGTAACACGCTGCTTTGACCCAGTGTTACACACAACAAGCTTTAGCTAAAAACTGTCACAAATTTATTGTTTCTTGCACAAAACGATGTGCATATGACATTCAAAAAATTATCAACAATCAATTACAAATCATGATATGTAAGTTGAAAAAGACTAGAGTGGATTATAACAAGTTTAGTTTGGGTAAATAACCCAATGGTAAAATAAAAAATAACACTAAAACTGGGTCAAAATAACCCCTTGTCTTTTTCTAGTTAACATTAACCCAAACTGGGTAAAATTTTAACTCAGTGATTTTTAGTGTATACAGATGGCAAAGCAAATTTACCAGGAGGTTCTGAATCATTATATTAGCCTAATAATTATCCAATCTATTAATAATGTTAAACATAAAGTATTCTTGACATAAGCATATTAGTCCCATCATTTGTCGGTGTACATTACTGCCCTCCAGTCATAGAGTTAATCCTCCCTTTGCTTTAGACAAGGTAGGATCTTATGTGCGTTGTTTGAACTTGTTATGTATTCTCTTATCAAGGCTTTATGTGGGACCCACATGTTAAAAAATACTGGGATAGATCGAGTTATTTACAACGACCGGTAAAAAGTGAGACATCAAGACCAGAGCTTTAAGCAGAGCAATCACAACACAGACTTACAGCAGTCTAACAGAGATAAAAACCTCCAGGTAATCCCAATAACACTATACAAAAATCAAATACTTCAAACACAACAAATTACAGCTTTGTGCACATACATCAGCAAATACAGACACACACATATGACTGATCACACACATATTTCCCTGAAGAGATTAGTGAAAGAAAGAAAGAAAGACTGCACCAGTGAGGGAGGGCAGGAGACAGAGGGAGCTCACCTTTCCTCATAATGAGTATGCTCACCTGTTCATCCCCTCACCTGGGGCAGGAGGATCACTCTCCTGCCCAAGCCCGCCCTCCTCTCCCCCTCTTCCGCCCCCCTAACCACCACCACCCTCCACCTCCCGGAGATGGCCAGATAAAGCGAGTCTTTCAACCGAAAATGCACTGACGCTGCCACTGTGTGTCCCGGCTCTCTCTCCCCTGCAGCCCAGCCCAGCCCGCCCCGCGGCCTGGCCCTGAAACTGATCCAGGTAGGTTTTCTGACAGGGAACTTTCTCACACTCGTACCTGCCAATCACAGACCTTCCCAACGTGCAGGAGAGAAGAAACAAAAAACAAGGAAAGTGTGACACACGTAGTATGCACACAGTACACACACACACACGCACACACACACACACACACACGGACGCGCCCAAAAGCAAACTATACACAGATAAGAGAAGATAATTGGCTCTGGGACAATGAGTCTCACAGGTAAATGGGCTGATACTAATCAAGAAGAAGAAACCTAAGCCAACTCTGTAAAACATTCTGGTGTGTGTGTGTATGCATGCGCGGAAGTATTTGTGTGTGCAAGCAGGTCATTGTGGATACATGAGGGATTTATGCGTGTCACGCTCTGTGTGTGAAATGGCACAGGGCTGGAGACCCGACTGAAGCTTCACCTGGGCTTCGTGCAATATTGGAAACATTATTACAGCACAATATGATCAGTATTAGAACCACATGGCCTCCTGTTGCCATTTCTGTAATTCTTTCATTATTAAGAAGTCATCCATGCTCGGAGCGATCAAAGTCATGCAAAGAAAGTAAGAAAAGACAGCTGGAGCATTCCTCTCTCTGAAAGAGAACAGCGAAGAAACCTCTCAAATTGTCTCACTCCTCTGTGTCCCTGCCAAGTCATTTTAAAGGGATTCTCTCTGGCTCCCATTTGATTGATAAACAAGTATTAATTGCTGAAAAGAGGAGTCCAGGAAAGAGGCTCCTAACGGCTCATGGTGGATTGATGGATTGATGGGTATAGTTTGAATGGAGGAAATAAGAGTTGCCAAGTGAGAATATTTGTGTCTTTCTATGTGGGATTGTAAAGATTTCAGGGCTCAAAGCAAACCAATAAAACAATATGAAATAAACAGATGTGCAAAGAAATGTGTGACAATAAGATGTAGTGAGGAATATGTGGCATAACACACACAAGAAGTTATCGCAGGGCATACTCAGAAATACGTCATCAGAAATAATCTTAGCTTCTTGCCGCAACTATTGGAAAGAAAGGAGAAGAAAAACAGAGAAGGAGGGGAGTCTAAAGGAAAGAGAAAGGTGGATTGGATAATCGATATGTCCACACCTGCCTACTGTTGTTCTAATGGAAGATTAATAGCTCTGCTCTTGAATGAGGACACGAGACGGAGATTGTTCGATACTCCCTGAAAAAGTGAGTAAAATACTAAAAGTTTCAACACTAGAGTAGCAAGTTGAGGATGGAGGGGAGGAGGAGCGAGGGAGCAGGAAGAAAGGAGGGAGAGAGAAGACAGAATGTTGCAGAGGGAGGAAAAGATATGCCACAGTGCGGATCAATGCATAAAATTACTTGCTTTATATAAATATGGCTTCACAACATTGAAATATAGGCTTTATGATGTTGTGGAGTAAGTTTATCACAAATTTAAACTAAATCTAAACAATGTATCGGGTGCTTTCTACCACGTAAGGCTGTATGTTGAACTTCTTTTTATTGTGAAAGCAGTAAAATATTTTATTGTGGTCGTAAGCTTGTGATTATTTTAGTTAGTTGATGATGGTGTAAATCAATAGTTGCCAACCATCATGACTTGTGACACATTCAACAAAGCAGAGTCTACTCATGACCCCTAGACATAGGTTATATCCTCAGTTAAATAAGTTTCCTTCTCAGGTTGTTTAATTTATAGGATTTTTAGAGAGCTGAAGGTGTGAAAATGTGCAATATTTCAAAAATAAAAAGCAAACATTAAGGAGCAAGATTAAAAGTTTACAGCTACGCTTACAGCTCTGTGAGGCTGTAGTTAGGCAAAACTGTGTTTTGAGCTAAATGCTAACATGTTCATGTTTAGCAGGTAAAATGTTTAATATGTACCATCTTAGTTTAGCATGTTAGCACGTTAACACTTGGTGAGGCTGATGGGAATGTTATTGGTTTTGCAGGTATATGGTAATATAAGACAAATTTAGAGAGGGGGATCAGGGAATCACCAAAGTTATAACAATTCATCCTGAGGGAAACATGAATGTCTGAATGAAATTTCATGGCAACTAAGACATTTCACTCAAAACCACAAGTGTGAACCTCGTGGTCAGGGGGTCACCAACGTCAGAGGGATGGTTCCTCTGGGGACCATGAATGTTTTCACAAAATTTCATGGCAATCATCTCATAATATCATCTCATGATATTTCAGTCTTGACCAAAGAAGGGAACCGACAGACCGACACTGCCATCCCTTGAGCCACAACATTAACGTGACTAAAAACTCAGAAAAAAAATTGGCTAACAGAAATATAATCTAATCTATAATCTTGTGACTCCTCAGAGTTACCTTTGGACCCTGTTAGAGGGCCCCAAACCCTAGATTGGAAACCACTAGTCTGAACAATGACTGCACTCATTAAATAAGAGTGAATGAAGAGAGAACAGTGCCTCTGCTTTTTTTCATGAAGGTTATTATTTTATCTCATGAAAGTGTATTAGTAGTTTGTGGAGGTGGTAAAGTGACCCATCTCTGCCATAAAACACTGTGGGAGACCCTGAAATTTTGATTTAGTTTTGTAAAATTTCTCCCAGAATGATTCCTGAAATATGACTTTCTATTATTAGGCTTTCAAATGTGATGGACATGAACTAGTCACTTTAACAGGAAATATTCATACACAAGCAGATATTGTGATGTATGAAAAAGCTGTTTTGGATATTGTAATTTTCACCAGTTGGCAAGTAAATGTGTAAAAGCATGTGAATATGAACAGTGTCATTGTTATTCCACTGTAGCCTCAGTTCAAGTGTATTGTTGCACTTGAAGCTAAGGCTGTTCCCTTGGTAACCATACAGATAACCAGCTCTGCCCCTGTACTTACTGGCCAGGCGTATTTGAAGGGAATGACAATGTGTCCATTAATCCCATCCTCTCCTCCTCCTCCTCCTCCTCCTCCTCCTCCCCCATCTTGACCTCGGTGGCGGAGCGACTGGGAGTTTCCACCTAGGATCCCCGTCGTGCCTGACCCAAAAGTACAGGCTCCAGTTGGGGCGACTCGGGCCTGGTACTCCTTGAGACAGGCTTGAAAGAAAGTGTCACACTGGTCCCTCGAAGAGCAGCGCTGCCCGCCACTGGCCTGGAGGTCGCAGCAGTCTCCAGTCTGCAGAAGTCCATGTGGGTTCTGGAAGTGACGGATCTGAAGCTCGAACATCCCGACCGCACACACAGACTGAGTCCAGAGAGAGGAGAGGTGAGCAGAGAGGAGAGGGGAAAAGAAGAGAGTTACATTAAAATATTTTCTGTTACAGAAATGAGCGCAGAGCGCGGGAAAAAAGAAAGTACGCAGGTTCTCATGGGTAAGAGCCAGAAGAGGGAAGGAAATTTCAGTGTTATTTCAGGGCACTAACTCCGCACAGTGGACACATTAAAGTCTACTTCATCTGGACATTATAAAAAACAACATTATTAAGGCTTAAAGTTATGTATAATAAAGGGTGTGGCTGCTTTGAGTGACAGATTCAGAGTACAGGCATAGCCGTAACTGTCGCTATTTCAGTGTGTTTTCAGTTCATGAAAGTTAATTGTAACATTTTTGTCGCCTAGAGAAGTCTTGTTCACCATTTGGTTGTACTAAAAGACCCTCTAAGGTGTCGGATGTTCAGTTTTTTTCCAGTAAGAACTTTTTGTTTTAATGGTTTTAAGCCTGTTTTTCGGCTAGCAATAGTTAGCATTAGCATTAGCATTATCACAGTTATCTATAGACTGTAAATGCACCGTGCTAACCAAGCTAGCGACTAGCGTTAGGGTCAGTTCCACCTTCTCATCCAAATATGGTCCGAGATGGTGATGGTCAAAATGCAAACTCAAGGCCTCAAAACAGGAGCCCACTAATCAATGGGTGACATCATGGTGGCTACGTCAATTATTTTTATAGTCTATGGCTGGTTCTAAAACATCCCTGGCTCCAATGGACTCCCATTCGAAAAGCGTCAACTCTTTTCTAGAAATATTAGGTCAATAATATTTTTCAACAAGTAATTATGGTCTCAATCGCTAAATTCAGAGCCTCTAATAACTGTACCAGTGGTCATTTTGGAAATGATTACTCTGTTAATAAGACTCCGTTGAAGACTTATAGAAGCTTTGATGTCTGGGCTCTGGGCTTCAAACCAGCTCTAATGCAAACCAATGAGTGACGTCACACCAAGCTACATCCATCATTATATACAGTCTGTGGTCATCACAGTGAAGTTGTCAGGTTCGGTACCATCGTGACTCAACAGAGAGCTTTACCAACTCACGCTATAGCTAGAGACGCTGCAAAGACACACTGGGCAGATGAACAAACTGTTGTTCGTTAAGAAATAGTAAATCACAAGTTGCTGTTTTTACATTTCAAACAATATACAAAGTGTGAATTTTTTAGCTTTAGAGGTATTGGTTAATGTATTTTTGAATGTTAGTTGCTTCCAGTTCTCATGCCACTCTAGGCTAACCACACCTCAACTCCAGCTCTGTACTTAACACAATATACATGAGATTGATATCAAACATCTCCTCTCACTCTCAGAAAGACATCAGATAAGCTAATTTCTCAAAATGTTGAACTATTCCATTTAAAGAAAACTAGCTCAATCAGCAAATTTCTTGTACATAAAAAACATTGCAGAAATTCTGCACACTGTCGGCAACTTGTACTCAATTTAGCTATGATGTCTAAATTGATAAAGCTTCAACAAATAAGATCGATAACAGGTAAGAATCTCACGTCATAAAAGTGGGTACAAGTGACCGACAGTGCAGGATTTCTCGTTCCTTTTCATAAAGTATTATTGAAAACAATGTACAAACTTGCGTCATGATTTCATGTTTCTACTGTCCTGCTACATCTGGGAATCTGCGGTGGGCTGCGTGTTCCCTCTTGTATCATCTGTTTATCAGTATGTTTCAAGACAACAGCCATCAGACAGCAAGTAAGAAGGAAAGATAGAAGGACGTAACTTTGATTCCCACAACTCCATCTGTAAGAAATAAACCCTTCCACGGCACCCCGGCCATGTAATCCTCTAACTGTTTATCTCTCCATCTGTCTCAGTCGTCTCTTCCTTTCTCTAACTCTTTCTTTACTTTCTCTCTTTCTTTCTTTACTATTCCTATGTGCCACTAGTACCACTCCCTTCTTATTTCTCACTCTCTCTTCCCAGGGGACGGTAACACTGGGAACCTGCTCACACTCTCTTCCACCTCCTCCTCCTTCTCCTCCTCCCTTCTTTCTCTATGTGGGAACAAGCTGTAACGCTCCTGTCATTTCTCTTTCTGTAGCTATCAGCTCTTTTCTGCATTGTTGCCATTCTCCTTTCATCTGCTTTTCCTTTTATTTTCTCTCTCTCTGTGTTCCCCCTCCCTGTTTAGAGATGGGTGGAGGACACACACACACACACACACACACACACACACACACACATCACTTCCACGCACACTCTAGCCTTAACAAGACCCCCTGAGAGTCTCAGAGCACCGGGGTCAGGTATGTGCGTGCATACATTTGTGTGTGTGTGTGCTCCTGTCTGTCTGTATGTCACTGTAGCAGGAAGAAACAATGGATTTGGCTTCTTCCAACAACTGCAAACACAAAAATAAAGCCACTGTTATCTGCAGTTTGCCATGAAACCTCGATCGATGAATAAATCTGAATAATTCACATCCCTTTTGGCATTCTTGCACAAACACTGAACTAATGATAGCTCATTAAGTCTAAGAATTGGAATCATGTATCCCCTGCGGAAAACGAACCGTAACATTAACAGAAATCACAGCAAAATGCGTCGGCTGTCTTTTAGCCAAGCTGCCATGCAGACCTGCCCAACACTGAACCACAATCTCAGTCGCCCCATTGTTACTGGTTGCGTGTCCCTCTCCTGCCCCTGTCCCTGAGCCGAGAGGGGGTGAGGGGGCGATGTGGGGGGTGGGGGCGGGGGGGTGGGGCAGGAGGGTAAACTCGTCTACATCAAAAGGCTTGTGGAGATACAGTGGCGCTCATCACTCCACATCCTCCTTTCTTCCTCTCCTCCTCTCTGTGCCTGAGCCATTCCCTGCATACCAGCGTTTCAGCGCTCAGTCTGACCAGAGAGAGAGAGAGATCCCAGCGAGGCTCAGACCATCTCTCCAGGAGAGCTTTTAGCAGTTAAAGGCTCACTGCACTCAAAACTCAGGGTGGGTCACAACAAATCCCCTCCATTCAAAGACTGATGTTCATGGCTCAGTACCTGAACTCCATTAAACTGTGCAAGGTGAGACTGGCTAACTGTTATAAGCTGTTACAGCTGTTTGAACAGGGTTAAATGGAGAATTCGGGGAAGGGAAACACCACAGTGATAAAGCATAATTTTTAAACAAAGTGCTGAGGTTTGAAATATTGGATTTAGTTCCAACCAAAATGTTATCATGCTACAATTCAAACTATAAAACTCAACTAACCTTACAAGTATGAAACGGTTACCCACAGTAATCATAAACCTTGCAGTGAACTGATTCATTGAGACTTTATTGGTACATATCACATTTATTGTATGTAATTATATTCAAAACAACATTATTGTTGACTGAGATTTTCAAATATGATTTTTGTGGCACTTTAAATACCATCAAGCTTCACAGAGGCTATCTAGATGGATCTATCAAACTCTTTTTATTAGGGTTTTGCATGAAATTACCCTTTAATGCCAAAATTTTAATTTGATTTATTTCAGAAAATAGATTTTCCCTTTGATTCTTCAGAAGGAAATAATTTGCTTTGTGAGATTGTTCTGTCTAATCAAGATTATTAAAATGATTTTAAACATCGTTAAACATTGTTCTCTTTTGATTGAAGACAAATTTGAGATAAATCTAGAGTAAACTAATCTAGCCTGATCTGAAAGCGCCCACTAATTTGCCTTTTGAATTCAACAAGCTGAAAATGATCTGAGCCTAATTTTCAGAAGACACAGCTGAAAACACAACACTGTAGTGAGCATCTTGGGAATAATAAAACTGGACAAAACACAGCATGTAGTGACTGCTGGACTGTCAAGAAGCTTCACTTGTGAATCACTCTATTCAAACAGGTCTGGGCATCTCCTGAAGATCATACTGTTGTGCCTTATGCATTATAACTGGTCATCAGTGGCAGCAGATCCTGAGTGTGTGTTTCACACTGCAGTGCATACAGAGAATGGAGGGAGTGGAGTGTGTTGTTCCTCAGCTGTGAGGGGGTTGCAGAGGTGCAGGGAGAGACATGCAGAGCTGACCGAAACGTTCAACATTCACACGCCCCGGAGTTTATTGGGCTGTGGCCCTGGGCTTCACACACACCCAAGACACAGATGCTGGATGTGAGCTTGGTGTTAAGAAAAAAAACACACACATACACACACACACATGTGCACACATATGCAGACATGCACACCGTGGAGCACCTCTGGGCCTGTTCTTGCTACTGCTGAGTCCTGTCACACATCCTGATCAGACCACCAGCTTCACTGACAGCTCACAGGGAGAAAAGTTAAAAATATATGTTGCTGGTATCGCACCTCCATGCCCAGTATTGTGCTGGTATGAAACCAAGGTTTTATATTGCCAGAATAATGCCTATAATGCTTCGAGAAGCTTGTCAGAATCATTTATATAGGCTATATATAAGTTATTGCAGCCATTATAACACATCACTGTTCTCTATAAAGCTCAGTAACACATCAAAGACAGTCTCCATCCATGTAACCTATTAGGTAAAAAGAATTATGTATAATGTGTAAAAAAAAAATTTTAAAAAAGAGAGAGACAATGGACCAGCAGGCAAACGTGCTCAAGATGGAGATGCAGAGAAATGCAGATGCAAATAGGCTACTCCTTTATTAACCAGTCAATAAGGACTGGATGCTGATCAGAGGGTGTGTTGTTGGTGATGAAAGTGTAACCTTTTACACTGAGTGCACAATGCAGTCCCCTCCAAAAGGATCTAAAAGATTATTTACCACTGAAATCCCCAATATAAATTGCATGCCGCAGCTGTAGACTATTCGTTCTGCTTGGTTTATTACCCTTTAGTCTTGTGTGGCATACACACATTGGCATTGTAAAATGTGACTTTTTCTTGTAATCCTAAAAATATGATGTTGATTTAATGTTCTTAAACCGACACATATTTTCGCTGTGATGTTGCATCCCATGCTTCTAAAACAGGATTACTGTAGTTCTCTGTTGCGTGGGATAATAGACACCAGAGGGCTGAAACAACAGGTGGGCACAGCGCCATATAGGAGCGGAGCGGAGCCGAGCCGGGAATGAGGGCAGTACAAAGGGTAAAGAGACAGTGTGTGTGGACTCCATTATTGACTGTTTTCACGCAGCTGTTATAAGAAATACACCCCAGATAAACCACAGTTAAAAGTCAGCTTCGGGGGTTTAAGTGCCGCCCGAAATAGCACTTAATCGGTGGCTTACCTGCGGTTGTATCGTGAGCGCAACGAGAAAAATCACAGTCCGCTGCAGGTGGAGGTGTCCCCGGTGTCGGTCAGTCCTCATGTCTGGCTTCCCGGTGATCTTTACACTCCCGTTTGTGGGATCGAGCCGAGTTATCCTGTGCGCTCTTGTGCTCTCCATCCCTGCGTCAGGGAATTGGGGACCGTGTTGTGCGCTTTGGCGGTGGTGGTGGTGGTGTCCCCCCACCCCTCCTCCTCCTCCCTCCAATCCGTCCGTCCGCCCTCTCCTCCTCTCCGGTCTAAACCCTGAAACTCCCGCAGAGCCACTTCATCGTGTCCAGTTAAGAGAAACCATAACTACCTCTGTCTGCGCTTGGATTTAACCCCCACCCACCCACACTCACACCTGATCACCCCTTGCCGCTGTGTCCAGGGTGGATTTCCACTGGGAGCGAACACACACACACACACGACACATAAACACACTCCCCTTGCTTCTGTATTCCTTCCTCCACCTGCGTTAAGAGGCTTTAAAGGTCCAATCTGCCGGCTCACTTGACTTGAACTCTCATCCCAATTAGCTGACACTCTCTCTCTTCCTCTGCTGTCTCTCTCCAAGCCTGATCCATGCACCAAAAATTTTTTTAAAAGCCTAACAACATCTATATTCCTATATGATCAATACAGATATCGTGATGAATGTGTGAAAGCAGCCGCCAAAAGTTGTTTCTCTCCGGCGGAATGATTTCACTTTGCGCTCTTCTCATCCAAGCGGCTGGCTGGTGATTTGTCAACCCGATACGAAGCCCGGCGGCGACAGAGTCAGTGTGGGAAACAATGAGAGGCAGAGAGAGTGAGAGAGAGAGCATGGAGGGTGTGTCCTGAGGCAGGGAATATCCGTCTTTCAGCTCTTGTCCGGATGGTTCCCAGCGCGCACCAATGTTCTCACCCCGTCCTCTCTCTCTGCAGTCTAACCAAGAGACCAACCCCAAACTTTTATTTTTTACTTTCAGTATGTCACATTTACGCATGGGATTATTCTGAGCACGTTTTTCATTTTTTGCTTTCTGTAGGTTTTCTATTTCCTCTTTACCTTTGTGGCACTTCACTGGTTCCTCTCCTCCAGTTTCAGGCCTCTGCTGTCCCCGGCGCACATCAAAGCCCCGCTGCGCCAATTAACTGTTTTTCACAGTTTTGATCGGGCTCGGGTGGCCTCTGAGTAGGAAAGTTTCTATAGGCTTTGATGCTGAAGCCCTCCGCAATTAAAAAACCTCTCTTTTGTGGATGATGAAACTGAAATTATTCAAAAATAGAATGTATAAAAAAGGGAAACAGACACCAGTAGTTTCGTGGGGCGTTTTCTCCAATTACGCACACGGTCAGAGCGAATGGCACAGGAGACCAAACGCACCTATCACCCAACTGCAGACTGATTTCTTATGAAATGTGATCATCCTGCCCACATTTATGATGAAACTTGCTCCGACAGCTGCCGGCCTGTATACTGTACGCACATGCCGCTGCTCAATGACGCCGCCGGCTGCAAATACTAACCGGCTGAGCGCATAAATATAAAAGAGAATTGTAGGGTATGGGCATCTTTTGAATATTGGCACCGGTCACATGGCATATTTTCCACATCTGACTTCCAGTGTTCGTCTTGTTGGTCCCAAGACCTCCACACAATGTACCTTCTTTATCAGAGGAAATCTAATGAGATTCTCACTCCCTCCTCCTCCTTAAGGTCTATCACTGGCTTGTTGCTCAAGAGCTTCCCTGACAACCGCTTGTGTTTCCACGGCCCGGCGCTCTGCAGTGACCCCGGAGCAGAACAGAGGGCTCTTGAAGAGCGGAGCAGTGATTTGCATAGAGGAGCAGTGACCTTCCGAGCATGAGCTGAATTCTAACCAACCATCCAGAAACACACTGACATCACTGGACCTGCTCACAGGAGTCTGGGTACGGTTCACCTGCGGAGGTGTCACCGAAAAATCTGCAACTCCAACGCTATCTGGGTCCTGGTGCTTACGTGGGAGTATTATGAGTTGTGTATTTGGCACCATCTAATGGTCACATGTGTCCTCTTGGGCAGAATTTTAAAGGATAGGCTCACCTTTTTTTCAACTCTGTCTTAAAACAATAGTCAGGTCCCCAAATGAACATTGTAATAGGTTTTGCTCGCTGTAATCAGTCCTCTTGTTCATACTGACCATTAGAAGATCATATCCTAATGTGCTTTCAATGTAAGTGACACAAATACACACCTGAAGCTCATATAAAGCTTCGACCACCTCAGTTAGCCAAATCAAGTAGATATCTTTCAGGTTGAAGTGTTTTTAATACAAAATTCCCTCTTTGTGTTTGGACAGCGTTTGAGGGAAATTTGTGCCAAACAGGCAAAAACTTTGGAAGATATCGTATATCTACTTGCTTTAACTAATTTGGACAGCTGACATTTCATTTTAGCCTCACATAAACATTGTAATACTTTTTTACACAGAATGAAATCTGTGGATTTTGTCCCCATCACTTACATTGATGGAAGAGGATCTCCTAATGGTCAGTATGAACAGGATGAATGATTACAGCGAGCAAAACCTGTTTCAGTGTTCATTGGGGCACCTGACTGATGTTTTAAGACAGAAAAATTGTGAAGCTATCCTTTAAGATGCATGTCTTCAGAAGACATCTATACAATAAATCAATCAAAGAAAGTGACAGGGCTACAATCAAGTTTTCAGTTTTTCTCAGAACAGCTTTCTTGTAAAAACAATTTCATCCATCTATCAGTGAATCTCCTAAACCCGGGACATCAGGAGGGTGTGAAATGAGGGGCTGTGTTGCACATATTGGAATGCACTTGATGTCTGCACTTGTCTGAGTTATGCACTTTATTTTATTTGGCTGCCTTTATGTCCAAGACAAATTTCCCGAGAGACAAATAAAGTAATCTTGAATATTGAAAAGTGAGGGTCACTGAGGCAAAGTGTTTTCAGAAGCATGAAAATGCAACATCCCTAGTTTGACTGTGACTTGAGACCATAAACTATGGATCCCAAATCAATATTCTTCATATATTTTTGCAACATATTTACCTAATATCACCACTCTGTTTTCACATATTGCAATTTTACTATTTTTGACAGCGTAGACAGCCTCTGGCGGGTGGAAGGGGGGGTATATCCGAACTGAGCATCTAAAGATAGACGTAGACGGTGTGTGCTGAACACATTGTAAAGCCCTTTGAGGCAAACTTGTGATGTGTGATTTTAGACTATATAAATAAAACTGACCTTACTAAACCTTGGCTGCATCTCACTCTCCCTTTCTTTCTCCTCTTGTCTCTCTACTGTAAACTGTCAGATTAGGCAAGAAGCCAAAAATAATCTCTAATGTGCCAAATATTTTTTTTTAACTGTAACATGCAAACAATAGCTGTTTCTTGTCACCTTTGATACAAACGTTGACACTACACGTGGTGCAAGCAGTTTTAGAAGTGAACTGTGACCATCTACAACACACAGAAGCCTTTAGATGTCAAGAAATATAACATTCAATCCAACATACCGTATCAGAGAAGCTACAGATTCAGATAGGAACTGTCACATGCTAATATTGTCTCAAGACAATTTTTTAATCTTGCTCTGGAGTGACACTAACACAGACGACTCCCACACATAACCCACCAAATTAGTGTAAGTTGCCTTTCAGTCCCTGCAACTGAAAGATCACTGTGCTGGTGAATGGGAAGGCGCTAGGCATGTTGCCAAGAGCATGCGACACTCACACACACACACACACACATATGGCGCCCTGGCGGCTAAGGTCAGTGCTTTCTCAAGGCAAAATAAGGGAGTGTGGAAAGGCTTGGGAAACTGCAGAAGAATGTGCATTTCTGCGTACACTGTTGAACTGACCTGAAGACAATTACTCAGGGCACAGTTTAAGTCCACAACAGGAGAGGCCCTGTGTGCACTGGGCACAGATGATGATGGTGCGAGTCTAAATTAAGCTTTTCAGGCCTAATTCACACATCATTCCACCGTACCCTCATGAATCCAGCCTTTGAGGGGAGAAGGTGGTCTTTACTGGCATGTAATTACTCTGCAAACCTACAGTATTTGAAAGGCTGAGAGCGGCCTTTGCTGCAAAACATACAGTATCGGCATTCACTAATTGGCAAACTGAGACAATTATGAACATGTGAGTAACGATTGGCACTCATTAGATGTTTTTTAAACACCAATTACTCACATGAAGTCCTCATAAAAGGACACTTTCAACAATTTTTGTAAAAAGTAAAAACCGCATTCTTGTGATAAGAGATTAGAGTAACACTGTAATGTTCTGTATGTCAGATAAATATGTTTAACACAAACTCCCACACCCAGAAACCACAGGGCAGACAACAGCAGAGACTCATTTCGTCAGTGGAGTTTCTCCAGAATATACAGACTAATCACAAACATACAAAAAAAAATGCCAAAATGTAATTTGTTTTCCGGTTTCTGGATTACTGCTGGGGGAAAAAAAAGCTATTAAGCCTCAAAACAGAGACAGATGCAGGAACTACACTTAAAATTGCAAGGCACGATGGTTCAAGACTAGCCAGTACATGATGTAATCTAATTGAGAATTTAGAAATTAATCCTTCTGGTTTATTGCACTGAAGCACAAAGGCCAAATAAAGATAAAAATGGTTTGCTCAGACATGTAATGTCTACTTCAAAGCACAAATTGAATGTAATTCCACCTGGTTTTCTGTATAAGCTGGAGGCAAATGATCATTTATAAGAGGTGAATTCATGCTTTGAACAAAATAGCCAATATAAGTCCCAATAAAACCAGGACTGATCGGATTTTTATTTTTTTTTCTGTTCCCAAAGAATTCAATTTTCTGCAAAGCATCAATTTTGTGGAGTATGTGGGTGGCCTTCAGTTTGAAGCGTGCACTATGTAACCTCAGCATCCTGAGACTGCATCTGGCCAAGGACCTTTGTTGCATCCTGATCTCTCCCACACGAAATCCTGTTTGGAGCTTCACTGCTGACAGAACTATTGATAATCTGTTTTGTCCAGTAGTGCTGTGTTTCAAACAAAACCTAAACCACAAGTGATTTCACCAAATATTCCTTTCCATGGCTGAAGATGTAGGAAACGGTTTGATACCTGTATATTCACAGATAATCACTGAATTTTCAAGGTTTCAGCAAAATCTATGACACCAGGGACGAGACTGAAGGAGTACTGGGCAAAAAGAATCAGGTGACTCATAAACCAGTTAACTAAGAGACTTTATTCCATCAATTCTTGTACCCACTTTCTCCTATTTAAAGCCACAGGGAGGCTGTAGCCTTTGTTCACTCCCACCGCAACATAAACACACAAAACACACCAAACAAGTGAGGCAGAGCAATGTATCAAATAAGAGTTTTAATTATAAAAAGAAAAAAAGCTCCAGGTACAATGTCTGGTGGACCAGACTCTGGGTGCAATGCTTTAGTAAAAACAGTAAAACAGAAATATATATATATAAAAAAAAAACAACACATCAAGTTGCTTGTGGATTTGAGTGTGAACCCAGAAGAAGAAACTGGTACTTTTGTGAAATTTATACCCGTATGATGCAGATTTCCTAACTTCAATATTCAGCTCTTAATTTATGTACAGTTCTGTCAGTGCAGCACGATAAAACAGCAACTTGATGCAAAGAACGTATACTTACATGTAAATTCAAAGTATACTTACATGTAATCCTGGAAGAAGGGAAAAAAAGAACACTGATGCTGTACTGTTCAACTGTTCATTTCTAAAACGTTTTCCTCAGTTTGGGTCACTGCTGTACATTTAAAAAAAGACCACCTGTGTGTTTGTGTGTGTGTGTGTGCGTGTGAGAAGACGACTGGTCGTGGGAGAGGTGTTACTTCTTGGCGAATGAGATCTTCATAGCATTAGTTTGTGTGATCTTAAAGCCTTGTAGTGCATCTCGTGCGGCGCCTGCCTGCACTTCATTCTCAAACTCCACAAAGGCGATGTCGTGGCGACCAGGGACCAAACGCACCTCCTTGAACCCCGGGAACCTGGATTTACAAAAATACAGTCAGGCTCTGCTTTTAACAAATAGACAAATATGCATAACTGAAACCTGAAAAAAAGACTTGCTACTGACTGGTTGAAGAGCATGGACAGCATGAGCTCGTTGGTCTCCTCGGGCAGGTTGGTGAGGAAGAGGATGTGATTGGGAGGATTTTCTGCGACCTGGAAGGTAGTCAGTGGTGACCAGAAGAGGTTAGAATAGAGACATCAGCTGCAAAAAGATACAATAGCTACATGCTCTTCCAACTTCCAGATGGCAAGACACACAATACCTGCTGGGGCATTTGTCCAGGCATCTGTCCGGGCATCATCTGACCAGGAGGCATGGCACCAGGAGGCATCTGACCAGGTGCCATCCCAGGAGGAGGCATCATGCCTGGAGGGGGCATGTAGGGCGGCTGGCCTGGCATGTGCATCATGCGTGGGGCCTGGCTCATGGGAGGCATTCCCTAAAGAGTAAAGTACAATAATGCTGAGCAAGCCATTTGCCATGTTAGTCTCACTTCAAAGTCATGTTTTCTGTTGCAAAGCACACTGCAACTTTGCTTGGAAACACTTTGTACTTTGGCCATAAAAAATAGAAAGTATTTTCCAACAGTTAAGGTGGGAAAATAGTATCAAATAGAGAGAATACAGCATCATCCAGTAACCCAGAATCCACCACAGTTTGACACTTTGTCCATATTTGTACTCAGGGTCATCAGTAATACTCGATGTACATTTTTGCTACTAACTAAGGCTGCCACAAAACTTGATTTGCTTAGTTTTCATTAGTTTCACCAAACAACAAATTACCCATTAGACAACTCTCCCCCTCCCCACTTACAGGCATGGCTGCAGGCACTCCGGCCACCATGGGAGCAGCTCCTGGCACTCCTTTCTTGGCTCCGGCTGCATCAGTTCCTTTGGGCTTCTTCTTCTCTTTTTTACGGTCACGCTCCACATAAGTCCCCTTCATTTTAGCTATGATGTCCGAGTCCTGCTTGGCATATTGGATACGCTGTGGGAAGAAGAGACAAATAAGTTAAGACCACACGAACCTAAGAAGCTGCACTAATGTCAATAATTAGATAGAAGTCGTTATATTAGAGTTAGTAAAAGTGTTATAATAGCATCTCTTGTCGTTTGTAAAGCTTCACAGTGATAAACATACCATTGGTTTGTCATAGAAAGGGAATCCCTGCATGGATCTGAGAGCATTGGAGGCGCTATTAACCTCCTTAAAGATGACAAAGGCCTGACCCTTCATCTTCATGGTTCGTGCGACCAAAATGTCCAAAATCTGTCCGAACTGTGAGAAGATGGCGTACAGCGACTTCTTCAACTCTGTGAAAACACATGAAGCTTAATTTATAGACGTATGTGTTTAATCACAGCCAGGAAACTGAAAGCATGGCGGTATTAAGGACGAACTTACCATCTTTCTTGATTTTCTCATTCAAGTTGTTGATGTAGATTGTATGATTAAGCCGCACCTCCGCAGTGGCCATCTTATAACCTGTCGAAGGTGAGTGGTTGAATTAACACGACCGAAAAGTTATTTTAAAACCAGCTAGAAGCAGAATACCGGATCAAGCAGCTAATTCAGCAAACAACCATCCAAAATGAATAACGTGGGGTAGCCGTTAGCTTCAAAGCTAACGCAGTTTAGCGAGCTATATTCTTCTATCGCTCAGGCCTGATTCATTCCGTATTAACGAATAACTTCCAGCAGGATCATCTACATCAGCGGATGGTTTGCAAAAATGATCTTGATATCTTAAAAATGACACAACTGTTCAGCGACGTGAAAGAAATACTCACCTCGAAGTAATGAATACAAATCCCGCACTGTGATCTCGCGTTAAGAAAGAACACAACGGTCATTTCCGGTCTGTGTTACACCAAATCCTGTGACCCAGTAGATTTTGTGCAACATTGCAAAGCTTTTATCTGACTTTATCACGTTTATTTTTTACAGTAGCTGTTACCAAATATTATGTCACCGTAGTATTTAGATTGAGTCGCACGGTACCCCTATAGAAACAGAGAGAGTCACGTTGTTATAGTTCAGGTCACAGAAACTGATGGGTCACAGAATTATCCGCAACACCGATTCGTGTTCAGATTGGTTTAGCGCTCTTATTTTAACCGACTTTTAAATAGTTATTATGCCTCTCAAGTGACAGTTACTCGGACAGATAGTAGTTCATCGTGCAGTTGATACTGAAATGATTTAGTACCATAATTTTGAACTATCTTTGCCCCAAACTCTGTGGACTCAGTGGAGGCGGTATGAGGCGCCACACTACGAGCTGAAGTCAGCTTCCAATACGTGGTTAAGGGAAAAGTTAAGGAAAATATAAATAATGAGATTTAGCGGCTCATTCTCCGTTTTTCCCCCCATCACTTACACTTGTGAAAAAGTGTTAGACATCGTATCAAAAACCTTAATGCTGTTTAAACCCAGCTTTTATTCTATTAGTGAAAAGTGAAAAAAGGGTGATTTCACTGATCTTGTGGCTAGCAATTCACAGCATTATTCCATGTTTCTCCATTTCATTGGTTATGGCCATGTAGAGCTCCTCTTTCTCACCTAAAAACAAATGTACAAAATCTATTTTTACATTTTTTAAATTACAAAGTATCATCATCATCATCACAAAATATTTTTATGGAGTATTTTTTCTTCATTCACTCCTCTAATATTTCTTTATAATACAAAATGATTGTTGTTCTCTTAGCTGTCCTCAAACCAACCAGAAATATCAATAAAATCGCCATTTTTCATTTTCCACAAATAGAATAAAGGTTTCACAAATCGGAAACTATGTTTTATGGAGTCTCTGGAGTCTCTTTGTTAATCTAGTCCAGATTTAACAGGTCTAAATATAGCAGTTTTTGATCTGGACCTGGTCTAATGTGGTCTGGATGGGGGAAAAGCTGTGAAATTACCCTGTTGTAAGTTTTCATGAGCAAAATAAAGGTTTCCTAGATCTGAAACTGTGTTTTAATGAGTCTCTAGAGTCTCTAGAGTCTTCTTGGTAATCTAGTCCAGATTTTACAAGTCTAAATACAGAGGTTTTTTGATCTGGAGCTGATGTAATGTGGTCTGAATGGGGAAAAAGCAGTGACATCGCCCTTTTTTCTGTTTTCATAAGCAAAATAAAGGTTTCACAAATCTGAAACTGTGTTCTAATGAGTCGCTGGAGACTCCTGGTTAAATTAGTCCATATTTAACAGGTCTAAATATAGCAGTTTTTTGATCTGGCCCTGGTCTAATGTGGTCCGGATGGGGGAAAAACAGTGAAATCGCCCTTTATTCTGTTTTCATAAGTAAAATAAAGGCGTCACACACTGAAAGTGGGTTTAAACAGCATTAAGGCTTTTACTACGATGTCTAACAGTTTTTCACAAGTGTAAGTGGTGAAAAAAAAACGGAGAATCAACCGCTAAATATCATTATTTACGTGTCCCTTAACTTTCCCCTTAACCGCGAATCGCAAGCTGACTTCAGCGTCGTCTCTGCCTCCCGCTAACACACACGAAGAAGAAGAAAAAGGAGAAGAAGAAGAGGAAGAAGAAGCTGCTAAATCCCCCGCCAACACACGAAGAAGAAACTGCCAAATATAACGTCCTACCTCCCGCCAACGAGCACGAAGAAGAAGAAGCTGCCAAATATGGATAAAACGCCGGTGTTGTTAGCTGGCAGTGCTAGTCTTAAAAGTGGTTGTATGAACCAGTATGTGAAATATTACAAGCTTATAATTTTTTGTGACCGATAACAGGAGAAGATTTTGTCACCGAACTTGCGAGTTAAGATAAAGTGAGTCAATTATATATACTCTTATTTTTAGCTTAGTTATCAAAGTAAGCAGTGAAGGTGGGGGGAGTAGTTTGTATATGAATTAACGTTAGTGTTTGTCGAGTCTATTGAAGAGCAGCTGCAAAGATGTTAAAAATACTAACTAAGCTTCCCTTTCTGTAAGGAGCTCAAAGGAAATGTCTATGGAGTGCTCCCTGTCACCTCCTCCACCCCCTCCTCCTCCTCCTCCTCCTCCTCCTCCTGCTCCAGGTCCACCACCTCCTCCAGCTTCAGCCCCCAAGAAGAAGCTGTACCAGACTATAGCCAGCAGCAGGAGTCCTGTTGAAGGGGACCACACAGAGGCCCTGTCACTGCTCCGTCAGAGAGAGAGCAGGTGAGATATAGAAGTTTATTTTGCACATTTTAGGATTTATTTTTTTACCACCATGTCCCTGTTTAGATGAAGTGATGAACAGCAATTTACTTTGTGCACATGCAACTGATCAGATCCTCATATAGCTGGACAATAAAATTCATAGTCCACATTTGACACACACACATATTGTCATGATTACCTAAATTTTACCAGATGTTGCTGTTCTTTTTTCTCTCTCAGGAAAAAAAACACATTCACTCCAATTTCCAGTTCATTAGATTCACTTGTGCAATCTATTGCAATTCAATTCAGCCGTGCAATAAAAACCTACCTTTGTGTCACAGAGGTCATAGTTTGTGTTGGTGTTTAGAGCTTGAACAATTAGTTGATAGATTTATTAATTAATCTAACCTCATAAATTTAATAAACAACAACTGTGGTAATTGATTTGTCTTATGTAATACTTTAGAGCTGCAACAATGAAACAGATTAGTTGCTAACTATTAAATTAATCGCCAACTATTTTGATAATTGATTCATTGTTTTGAGTGTCAATGTTTATTAGTGATAATAATGTATTTCCTGGAAATTCAATTTTAAAAAGCAGACAAAAAACACGGGGGAGAAGTTCTGTTCTTTCTGGTTTATCCAGAAGTTTTTCACCACATTGATGCAACAACCCTCTTTTTTTTTTTTTTTAAATAACGTTGCCTTTATATTTTGTCCACCGAGGCCAACAGAATATTAGAAACACATGTGGTAAAGTGATCCAGAACTAACACTTGCTGAAAATGAACACACCTCTCTGATACAAAGTCTACAAAGATGGGATTTATTGCAGCAATAGATTGTACAGTTATGTCTATCAAACTGGTAACTGAGTGTAAGGATAGAATAATGTATAATTATGTCATGAAGTGTGTTATTTCTTGGTGCTTCAGTTTCAGGAAAGATCTGCAGTGGATACTGATGAACACATATGTGCCTTCCCTGATCCAAGATGGTCCACAGTAAGTCCAGAAACTTCAAATACTTGTCAAGCAACACTGTGATCCACATTAAACTGAGAAAGCACTTATATAACGCAAATAAAACTGTTTCCGCAACCTTTGTATGTGCACTGGAAACACTGGTGCCTATTGTGTTATTGGTTTGACCTGAATGCTTTTAAGTCATTAAACATGACATATTTTACAAGGGTGTGACTGTGAGTGTGTTATTAATTTACCTTCAGGTGTGGTTTGGTGGCTTTATGGATGGCTGCACACCTTCAACAGCCACAGCCGAGTATCGACATGGACACAGTCGTTCAGACGGCGCTGAGCCGGGGATACACGGCGCAGGGTGAAATGTTTTCAGGTAACAAAGGATATGTGCTGTTTTGAGCCAGTCTCTACCAAGTGAACAGTTTTGAAACGTGTAGGAAATTTGTGGGCAGCAAAAGTTTTCTGATAGTGTGGGGAATCTTCATCCCAAAGGCAGAAAACATATGTTGACACCACTGGGTGCTGCTAGAGCTGCAGCAGTGACTCAGCCCTTATAAACAGCATCAAGATGTAATTTGAAATGTGGAAATGTGGAAGTTATATAACCAGATTTCCAACTTTTCTTTGTTTTAGTGGTGATTCAGTCTTTTGGGTTTCACAAGCAACTAAATGCAATTTCACAGTGTTTTGATTTTATGGGTTTCCTTATGTCCTCATTAAGATTTTTTGTTTTGTCAGCTAACAACATGGCCCTGCTGGCAGAAGCGGTTTGCGGCTGCAAGGCAGAGCTGCTGTCAGGTGGTTTAAGTGGTAAAAACGCTGCAGCCATCGTCACGCACCTGTGGGGAAGACAGCCTGTTCTCATCCCGTATCCTAGACCCAAACAGAAGCATCATGAGTGTTGTTTTGTCAGGAATCATTTCATTATGTTTGGTTTTTACTGCTAAGGATTGTCATAAAAGATAAAAAGAGTATCTGCAGGTCTTGAAAAGTCTTAAAAGAAGCATTGAATTCACTTAATTCCAAAAAGGCCTTGAAAGGTAATTAAGTCTTAAATGTTTTCTGTTGCCTGCCGTAGAAACTAGTGTTGCTTATAAAAATATATTTTTTGTATTGGGTTGCAGGCTGTCAGATGTTACACATCTATAAACTAAAAGTGGGATTGTTTCCATTGTTGATTGTGCTGCAGGAAACCATTTAAACCCTTTTTTGTGAAGTTTCAGTCAGCACCATCTAGACCTGCAGCAAACACTATCACCACAGTGAGCTACACCAGCGAGGATGCTCATCCACTCAAAATGAACAAGTGTCAGTTTATACAAAAATTTAAATGAATTAATAATATTTTATTGGTTAATCCATCCATTTTTTGCCACTTTTCCAAGTCCAGGTCACATTAATTCAGTTAATTATATCATTAGGAATTATTGTTACACACTGCTTGGAAGTACAACACTGATAAAAATGTGATATAAATAATTGTAGGTCATATCGTTCCTACTGTTTCCATCATACTTTCATATTTTGGACAATATGATTTTGAAACAAGTCTTCAATTTCACTTGTATGAACACTGCAGAAACCACGAGAAAAGTTTATGATGACACAAAATGCCTTGACAGTATGTACAGATACGATGAGGATTACAACCATGAGCCGTGCCAGCGTAGCGGCCACAGGGCGCACTGGGCTGTCGCCTCAGGTAAGACCATGTAGCTAAGTCACCTGCTCATTCAGCCAGTCAACATGCCCCACATTTACCACATCCACCTCTTCCAGGTGTCCTCCTTGGTCTGGACCAGGGTAGCTTGAGCACTGAGCACACCGAGCCTGATCCCACTCTGCCTTGGCTTCACCTGCCCAGTGACACCAGCTCACCTTGTCCCGTCAGCCTCAGAGAGGTTTACGTCCTGGCTAAGCAGGGTAAAAGCCTGCGCTACCAGCTGTGGAGTTTGGATAGCATCACTCAGAGCAACGAGCAGCTGAGGACAATGGACCCTCAGAGGGCCAGTGACGGGACGCAGTATGTGGTTCCTCAAGGAGGGGTGGAAGCCGGACTGGCTGGACAGGCGGTCTTACTCCACACACGGACGAAGAAGCAGTGATGAGACTGCTGGTCAACAGAAACCAGCTGTGCAGTAAACAATGGACGGAGAAAACACTTCATGTGTATTTGTTGAGAGGGGCTGCAGTGACATGACGTGAATGATACAGCAGAATATCAATCATGGATATTTACAGATGTGGATCTGTCTCAGCGTGACGACCACATGTTTGACTTCCTCCCACAGAGCTTTGAAAAGGGCTTCATCAACCAAAGTGTTTAACTGTGATGATACCGTATGTGCCACAATTGTGATGTTTTGTGGATCCTGTTAATATGAGACAAAAAAAAAATTTGTCTCACGATTTTGTTATACTGAGTCAGGCTGCAACCAACGATTATGTTAATTATTGATTACTTTGTTGATTATATTCTCAATTAATCAATTAGTTGTTTGGTCTTTAAAATGTCAGAAAATGGTGAAAAATGTCCATCACTGTTTCCCAAAGTCACAGATGCAACATAAAATGTCTTTTTCTGTCCCGACTGATAGTCAACAAAGTTTACTATCATACAAGATTCAAGAAACCAGAAAATATTCTCATTTAAGAAGCTGGAACCAGATAAGTTCAGCTTTTTTCCTTAAAAAATGGCTTCAAATTAATAAATAATTGAAATAGTTGACAATTAATTTTCTGTTGATCAATTAAGCAACTAATAGTTGCAGCCCTACTACTGAGTCTATTATCCGTTTAATATTTCTAGTTGTATCAGGCCTTTGCAGGCAATGTTATCCAAACAAGGATTTAAAGGGTTGTTGCATCAACATGAAAAAATGAAAACATTTGAAAAACTTTGAAAAAGAACACCTGTTTATTTTTATATAAACAGTTCTTCCATTGAATTTCCAGGAAATACACTATTATCACAATACATATTGTCAAAATGACATCATGTTATAGAAGATTTTCTCCATGCTGCCAAACTTTAGATCCTAGTATTGCTTTATTTAAACTGAGCAGCTGTGTGAAGTTTGTTTTTGTCTTTCAGGTTTATAATATAAATTTTCATCACCTGCAATCGATTTAAACAATAAATCGATGTAACATTTTGTCATTGTGATTGTGTAAATGTTTTGGGGTATTTAGTCAAAAAGAATATAGACAATTAGTCGATTAACGGATTGACAGAAAACTAATCATTGATAATTATTTTTAGTCAACTATTTTGATAACTGATTAATTTTTTTAGTAATTTTCTATCAGTCTCAGCTTCTCATATGTGATGATTTAATGTTTTTCTTTGTCAAATGATATTAAACTGATGATCTTTGGGTTTGGGATTGTTGGACAAACAAAAAATGATACATGAAGATGTCACCTTTAACTCTTGGAAATTATAACGGGAATTTTTCACTATTTTCTGACATTTTATAAACATGATGATTAATGGAGACATTAATCAGCAGAGTAATCGATATTTAAAATAACAGTCGCCACCCTGATGGAATATCTTCCCAGTGAGGTCAGAGCAGCAGAAGTGTTTTAATAGACAAATAGTGTATCTGATGTTTGAGTTGTGTGTTTGAAGAGGAAATAAAAAATAGAAAAAAGTCTGAAAACTCTTATTTCCAGTTTATTGCAATCCATGACCTTCTGGACAAAGCAGGGATTTAATATCAATTTTCACCAGTCACACTGCCTTTAAAAATACAAAGTGTGCTTATGAATCCAGTTTACATAGAAAGCACCCAGTTTGAAAACCTGATAGCTTGCAGCCACATTACAAATATAGAGAATTTGTGGGCAGAAGAAATATAATACTTTGTAAACACTACATTATTCCTCTCTCCCAGGTTATGGTCACTGTTCAGAGATGGAAAGACTGAATTCCTGAAGTAGAATTCCAATTTCATTAAGTCAGATGTTTGCGGCACTCATTTAGAAAGCTTGTCTGTACTGGGTGAGCCGCCCACACACACACACACACACACACACACACACACCCACACCCACACCCACACGCACACCCACACACACACACACAGCTTCCCGACACTGTCAAAGGGCGTCTGGAAGATTCACGGCTGTTATGTTTGCCAACCGGCTGCATTCCAATGAAGGAACCTCAAATATGGTCGTAAGCACTTCCTTAATATCTGAATATAACAATGTCACATATTCTTGTTGCTATTTTCTTTGTAAACCCTCAACAATTCAAACTGTTTAGTGTAGCTAAATGAGGTTTAAAGCATCGTCCTCGTGATTTACAGTTGATATTCTCGTATTCGATTATGCGTCATCCCTAGAATCATAAGATGTTGAAATTTTCCAGTTTCAAGATCACATGTAGGTTGATACATAGGTGAAACTTCACAAAAGCCTAGACTAAGACTAATCAGTTTAAATCAGGTAATTCCAGTTTTCATTTCACCCGTTTACACCAGTTTAGTGTAAGACTCTGTAGCCTCCCTGGAAATCTATGAGCAACACTGATCAGAGAGAACTGAGCGTTTGTAAACTCAGTGTTTGAGTGCTGCTTCCCATCTTAACGCACAAAGAGGCACCGCTTGTTTTGTTCAATGGCTTTGTGAGGATCCATAGTGCAACAAATTCCAGACAAACAAGGCTGCCAAGCCGCTTACTGTACAAATTAAATGAAGAAAAAATTATCCCAGACACTTTCACTACATTATCATACAAAAATCCAATTTAGAAAACACTTTCAGTTTCTATCAGAAGTTCAACTTTGGGATTAAATGTAAATCAGTTAATACTTGGGTGAACTCTTTGGAAGAAAAATAGCAGGAGTCCACTTGCACTGGAATGATCACACAGCTCTTTCTTTAAAAATGCTAGGCACAGAATTGTACAAACAAGGTAAGCAGGTTATACCAAGGCCAGAAAAAAATTAAATTAAATTGTATTTACACACTTGAGTTAGTTTACACGTGGTTTGACCAGTGTTTTAGTGTTGCTGTATACTTGCACTTAAACATCAAAAGTTCAAAAAGTGGTCCATGACAAAAATAAAACTCCCATTACACCAGTTCCTCGAAGGCAGTGTAAAATACCTCTGCATCAAGTTCCTGGTTATGAGAGTGCTATGTGCACATCTAACCAGCAGGGGGAGGTGGTGATGAGGGAGATGGGATATTTTACATGTGTCCCTTTGCAGGCAAAAGTGAGTCACAAGTCCATAAACTCAAGACTGTCAAAAAGAGTCTCAGAGACAAACGGAGCACGATGCACGATGTCGGCCTTTGGCAAATTCAACTTTGCAATAAAAATTCTGTCTTGTTTCCTCTTCTTGCACAGGTACAACTGGAATAAGACATTTGGATATTTTGCATCACGGTGTGTGTTTGAAAAAGTACTCAAATTGATCTTCTAATGATTCCATCCTTTTCTTCAAATTCTTCTGCTCCTGCATCTCTTCTACCATCAGAACTTGGGGGTCCATCGTTCACTCATGTCCTCCTGTCTTCCCTCTCAGGGCGTCTGTGGGAGCATACTACTTAAGATGTCTATGAGGTTGTCCAGTCCCCACAGGTAACCGTCCTCCCTGTTGCCCTCCACCCAGGGGGTCCTGTGGTCTAAGGTACGAGGGGGCGGCACGGGAACCGTCTTCCCGAAGTCGATCATCCACACTCTGGCTTTCCCCGAAGCGTCGTGCACGAACAGAAGAGAGCTGCCCACGACCTGCGACGACAAACCGGTGAGACAGGTGAGTTTAGGCATGCGAGCGATTCACTACAGAAGCGGTGATGAGATCACAAATCTTCAACTCGGCCAACAGGTTTTTTGGAACATGAAAACTGCGAGTGTGTCTCACCTCGTGTGTCCTGAAGAAGTGCGACTGCTCCAGCGCTGAGCGAAGCTCCTCCAGCCGCTGCAGGTAGAGTTTCTAAAAGAAAAAGTGAGTTTAAAAGTTAGAGGTGTAGAGCAGCAGGATGTGAGAACAGAAACAAAAAGGAAGTTAATCTTTAGACTCACTAACCTTAGGTCAACAGTGAGTCTAAAGCCTTTCTTCTTAATATTCATAAAGATAAAAATATCACTGACTTTTGATGAATCATGTGGTGAAGTGGAAACTTACCAGAATTTGAGTGTTTCCATTGACAAAGTCCTCCAAAGCCTGCATCACTTGCTCTCTGTGTTTTGTCTTCTTAAAGTTGGTGTTGCAGGTCCCGTCAGCTTTCTGCAGAAAAAAAAAGAAGATAAGATACAGTTTAGCTTGTTTGTACTACCCCTATTTTTTTTTTCTCTAAGTCGGATATTTTCATTCATGTCCAAGTAACATGCAAATTGGTACAACCTGATATACCAGATAATAACCAGCCCTGTATTTATTGTCAAAAGAACAAACAGTCTCTTTGTGGCTGCACATCCAGCCAAAACATTTAATAGACTGTGTTGTTTTCAAATTCCACTTCAGTATGTGCACTTTCCTGATGACACTGATAAATATTTACTCTCATTGATCGGTTTACTTCCTGCACAAACTATTTGTTCTCTTCACTAACACTGACTAACACAGTTAGGCATGTTCAAAGCGCTGGACGACATCTGACCTTAATGCCTTCGATGCGGAAGCCCAGAGTGGCTGTGGAGCTGAGCGTCTCCCTCCACTGCATGTATCTAGGTTTGAGGACGCCTTGCTGGGTCCTCTCCTGCTCTGTCGGGGCCCCGGGGTCCACCGCGACCATCTTCTCATACATGTCCTTCCGCAAACGTGGACGCTCTCTGGCTTTTATCAGCTCCTCCTCCAAATACGTCCTGATGCGAAAAAACGGAAAACATGTAATTAAAACTTTTATTTAATCAAGTTTCTGCTTTTATGCATTTTATTTTCCTTCCCCTCGCTCGCTATTTGAATCTTTTTTTTCTCTGTACTGATTTTTTGTTCTTATTGAGATGTCTATTGTAATTTCACTGTTTTAGTCTCACTGTTCTCTTATTTTAATCCTGTGAAGCATTTAGTTGACTTCATGTTCTAAACAGTGCTGTACAAAGAGTTATTACTACTATAACGAAGCAGATCACCGATGGGAGTGAACTGTTTATAAAAGATTATTATTCAAAGCTCACAGTATCTGCCAAAAAACCCCACAAGATAAGCTCTGATAATTTGTCTTCTGCAGTCGACATCATGTTGAAAAATGTTTGTCACACTGGTTTCTTCATCCAGTGTTGATGCTTACCTGCTGCCCATCTTACAGTCCATGATGGACGGTGAGTCAAAGTCAGCCAGCAGGTCATCCATCAGGTTGTAGTCCTGCTCATCTCTCTGCACTACACCATAATAACCAGGCACATATGGGCGCAGAGTGTCCTTCATCAGCTCCTGTAGGCACAGCTGCTCACACTCACAGTATCGCTTCAACAAGCGCCCGAACTCACCAGCCTGGAAGTTACCTTAATGAAGGAGACAGACAGACGAGGAAGATTAAAGACTGAGGATAAAGGAGTGCATGTATAGGTATGTTATGCACAGACAGTGTATATCTGCATACCTGCATGGCCAGCTAGCTGCACCCACGGGTAACGCTTCTTGAAGGACACGACGAAGGGGGACCAGTGAACCATGGTCTTCAACTTCTGCCAAGACTTATTCTGGGAAAAGGAAAACAAAATTCATTGTCAAACAAACCAGGATGTTGGTCACACAAATGACAAATCTGAACCACTGACTAATCAGCGTGGTTTCAAACAAAGCATTGAGCTAAATACAGACAAGTAGGCATGATTATCCATTAAAGGAAAACACACCCTGTAGTGAGAGCATACTGACACACATACACACACAACTCAGTAGACATTGGACAGATCCTCCCCTTTAGACAAGGCCAGGTGCACGACGTACGTGACAAAAGCCATTCATAAAACATTTACCAAAGCCTCCACTGGGGTGTCGTAAAACAGGGCCATACTGTCTGAAACTGTGTGTGTGTGTGTGTGTATATAATGGTTATCTGTGTTGGGAAACACCAGAGCAAGGACAGTGTGCAACAGGGGCTTTGACGCAAGTATTCTGAAACCGATTGATTAAAACATGTGTGTGGGAAATCACAACAAACCCACAGCCAGTTTAGGATGTGTGTATGTGGGTTTGTTATACATTATATTACAGCATGTACTTTTCATCATTCCTGTACTTTTTTATGTGTGTCATACTCAGATGAATGTTTAACAAAGAAACACTGATGATAGAAAACACATGTGAGAAGCCAAATAGGATGATGTGAGTAATAAAGTGATAAAATTAATCTTTTTATAGCTGAATAATTTCTGTCAACGTCTGCGCTCCTCCCTGCCGGGCCTGCAGTATCTCTGCCATGTTTACATGTCAGCCTATCTCTGCCGTCCTCAGATGCGTTCTTTCCACAGCTGCTGTGTTGAAACTCTGTCACAATAAAACAGGAATATACACACACAGCGGAAACAGCGAGTCTGTGTTTACCTGACAAACAGGCTTTATTTGAGTTGAAAGAGTGCTGTTTTGTAACTCAAAAGTTTAACAAGCTTCTTAATATGAGCGATGGAGTCCTACATGTATACAAAATAATCTGTTTAGAGGTTTTGAGTGTTTTACTTTGCGAAGTTGTGAATATGTAATCAAGAGAGACATTTCATTTTTCAGGAGCTTTAACCATTTTAAAGTCCAGAATTAAGACAGAAAAGAGCTTTTACTACATATATTATGGGCTATTTACTTGCAACTTAATTTTTCAAAGTGACCAAAAATATTTGCACCATCCCTTAGTCATTAATGAGATATAAAATAAACACCTACATCTTGGATGGAGTTGCATATAGTTTGACTACAAGATAAAGAATGAAACCATCATAACTCAACATAAATCATAATGGTAACACTTAATAATTAAAGTCCTCCTATTTAACATTTATAAACAGTATATAAACATGTAATTAATGGTATATAACACACTATAATATAGTTGTAAGGATGTTTTCTAAGTGTTTATTAATGTAAAGTATTTATTAACTATAATTTCTTCTATGAATACATATTATACAGTATTACAACTGTATTTTACTGTATTTTCATTCACCATACATCAGCATCCAGTTATGGGAGGAGTTATAGTTGTTGACAAATATCTGCTTACAACAACATTATAGTGTGTTATAAACCATTTATTAACTGTTTATATTCTGCTTACAAAGGCTAAATAGAAGGACTTAAAGTGTTGCTAATAAGATTTGATGTATTTAACATAAACAATTAATATTGCCACCAGTTTCTTTCATCAACATCATTAATTCTACACATGTAAAAATATTACAGGTGACTCATGTGACTACAGTCTTAGTCCTGAAATGGATTTGAAATGAAGAGGGTTGAAAACTAGACTTTCTGACTGTATTCTCTAACTGTGTATTGGTTCACTATGGGAGGGAATTTGTGTACAACAGGTTTGTGCTTCGTCAGACAGCTGGTCAATGTCAGGAGTTGAGTAATGAGAGTGAATGCTAGACACCTGTGACCTGATCCTTCAATCGCATCAACAGATTAATCCCAATATAACCTCTGCTGCGTCAGGATGAAGAGCGGTGATGAAACAGACTGCATTTTATCAAATTTGCAACATGCAAATTGTTATTTGCAATACGAGATGATTTCATCTGATTCACATGTCTCTGCAATTTGTCACTGAAAATTAAACTTTTTTTCCTCTTCTTTTTCCATAATCCTCTCCCTGCTTCAGCGAGGGTGTAAACTACAACATGAGTCTTTATGACGTTTATTTCTTTACTTCCCCACTGTGTTTCTCCTGGAATTCGAAACATTATCTCCCCCCAAGATATCTCCTCTACAGGGATGAGGTGGTGTCTTTTCTTTGTGCTAGGTTCTTCTATCTCCCTGGATTTGGTTGAGTTTGTTATTTCACTCAGGATTCTTTCAAAGCAAGTGAACGCACCAGTATCCAACATTAAACTCGAGAGGCTGAAAATAAATAATGAAAAAAACAGGGAAAAACCCCACCTCCTTGTGTTTCCAGTATTTATCCTTGTTTCTCTGTTTCCAGCAGGACAGTTTTAACTGAGCTTTACAACAACTAACCCCTAATAACCTTAACCCACATAACAACACAACAAGCAGTCCACCTTCAGACACTCCAACCCGGTCAGAACAGTAAAAGTGCTACTGTAAGGGATAATTATGAGCCTGTTGTGTAAAGTTCAAAACACAAGAGTCCACCTCTCTGATTGGAGGAAGCAACAGACATACATGTACAGATCTGCTCCTTTAAAAGAACAGGGTTGTACTTGACAGTGAGGACATATTTAAACTAATCATTTAAGTAAGAAAATAGATTTTTGTCATTGTTGGTGTCTGTAGATCTGTTTTTCTTTTATTAAGTTAAATACATTTCATGTACAATCACATGATATTTATAATTAAACTGTCAAAGATTGATATTTCCTGACTGCTGGACCAACAAACAGTGGTTACTGTAAACAGACTGAGATCTGCTTTATAAAACACTGCAGTCCAAAAATAATCTGCTGAAATAGCATCCGTTTATGGAAAAAACACATACTATGTTTACCCATCAGATTACCTCAGCTTCTTTATATTTTAGCTATAATTAGCAGTATCTGTGCTCCTCTGAAGAAGACGTCAGTGACAGATGAAAGCCCAGGAGGGGGGGGGACAGGAGAGGAAATCTTCAGCCTCTCCTCTTTCACTTCTATTATCCACATGCCATCAAGCTCTCTCTCTAATTGCTTCAAGCTGACAGCTTAATGTGTTGCTTCTGTGGGGTCAAATGTATCTGCCTAATATCACCAGACGCTGTAAGAGCTAATGCTGCTAATGTTCTGCATGAAGGCGTTTTTTGAGAAAAAGGTTTTGATAAATGCTGAGAATCCCTACAGACTATGTGTAAAAAGCCTGGATTGTTGCTTCGGTTTAAACTGTTGTGCGCTGCTCTCTCACTTTGTCTCTTCATCCCACACATTTGTGCATTTTAAAGACACAGAGGTTACATTTCACCTCACACTGTCCAACCTTCACCATCTCCGCTTTCTCTTTATGCATTCCCGTCCAGAGTTATATAACTCACCTACATATATATAACAGTTTCATTTCATCATTCTTTGTTTTATAAGCTTCCTTCTCATTCCCCAAAGCTTCAATGCTGACAAAAGTGCTCCATCAACCTATTTCTCCCTTTTTTTCCAGTTATTTTTGGATTTTCAACATTATTTTGTCCTCCTAATGGCCTTCTTTTCTTTTCTTTACTCTCATCACAATCGTTCTCTCGGATATTTTTAAGCCCAATTGTCTTGTCTACTAGACTTTTGGGTTGGCAGGGTTACCAGGGATCTCTGGTGCCTGAAGCACACACATACACACACACTCCTCTGTGGTTCACATGACAATGGTCATTCTGGGAGATGTCACATTGACCACAACAATGCTCATTTATAGTCTTCCCCACTTCCTCTTCACCTTTCACACATGCACACGTTCAAGCGTGATATGCCTTGGTGAAAAATGACCATCACTCGAAAGTTAGTCTTTATTAACTCTCTTACAGCGCTGTCAACTAATCCAGTTCCCAAACAAGATGGATGAGCATGAAGTGTGTCTAAATTTAATGTCAGCACACAGAAATATTGATAACAGTTTCCTATGTTTGGTGGGATAGTTTTAAAAGTATTTTAAAACTCCACTGTATTGGGAGTGGAGGGTTAAACTGAGGGCACCGTCATCTTAAGTTCATCAGTGTACTTTTCCTCTGGAAAGCTGCCTGGCACAGTAAACTTTCAGATACGGAAAAAGTTTATGAGGTACTCAAAGCGAAAGGTAATGCAATCGAACACAACAGTGCTGCAATAAATGCCACCTATATGAACATCATAAAGTTCCGTTTCTCTTTCAGAAAGGTGTTGGTCAATTTTGAGGGATGTAGTTAGTGGTGCTGTGTATTGCAATACGACGAGTGTCTCTAACATTTAGTTGTTAAGTAAGTGGTGTAAACATATATAATAATATCAAAATCACCTCTCAATATAAATCATTAGTTTTAGCAAGATGTACCTGATAAAGTGGCAAGAAATTTGGACTGATTGCATAAATTACCCCGACAGTATTACAGCCTGAAGCATGATGATCCTGCTGGTTGGCTTACTGGCTTCTTAGAGAGATCATCACAGCTACAGTGTGTGCAGACTGCGCCAGACAACAGTCACATTACTGTAGCTGCAAGAGACCGGGACTATCAATCACATTATATTTGATTACCCAAACCTGTCTCCTGCATTTGAATGTGCCCTTCTATCTTCTCTCTGAAGAAACCATTAGCAAATACGTATGGCCGTCTGTATTCAAATCTCTGGATAAATTTGTCGCCTTCTATTTCTTACCTGGCACACAGAGCAATAGTGTAGGAGGAGGCAGGCGCTGACACAGGCACACACGGCCCCAGAGACGAAGCGAGAACGCAGCCAGCACAAAATACCCTGCACCATCAGCATGGGGTCTCCACAGATGAGCCCTGGCAGGGCCGTGTGCCTCTCTGTTGTCATTGGATCCCTCACAACCATCTATTACCTTCTTCCACCAAGTCTACTGTTAGCCCCTGGCTAATGCTCTGTCTAACTCCAGTTACTTTAGCTTCAGTCAGTCTGTTAACCTTCCTGTAAACTTGTATAGGCTTGTGTTGCCTGGTAAATAATCCTCCTCTGATATAAGCTCACACTGATCTCCTCTCCTTCTCTTCAACCTCTTTTTATGTCATACCAATTCAAAATTTCTCCTGTTTCAACATCCTGCCACTCCTCCCTTCCTCCCTTAACACTTTCTCAATGCTTGATATCTTCTCCGTTGTCAACTTAATGCTGTCGTTTTTCTCTCTTTCTGCCAAGGCCATCTGTCTGCTTGAACTACTCCCCTTTCCTTGTACTTCCTCCCCTAAATCATTCACCCTCTCTCCCCTGGAGCTACTAACCTTCACACACTGAGCTGTCTTCTCTTTCTCTCAATAACCTTTGTTCTTCTCTCCTCTCTCTCTCTCTCTCTCTATCCCCTAATCCTCACAGGGCCTATCCTGAGCCCCACGCTGAGCCAATCTCCTGCCAGATTCATGACTGACTGGCAGCATGGGGGTAGGGACAACAGGCCTTCCCATACCCTCCCAGTGCTTTCCTTTTGTCTGCATGACAAATTCCTCGGCACTATGTAACCTACAGAGGTGTGTGTATATGTGTGTGTGTGTGTGTGTGTGTATGTGGAGACAAAGCCGAACCTGTCAGACAACTATCATCAGCTACAGGAGTGGCTACATATATATACACACTCAGTGTGTTTCCAGGTACTGTCAAGAGCTCTTTTCTCAAAACTAGTTTATATGAAACCACATCCCTTTCCCCCCTCAACTCTTCAGTTTTCAAGCAGCTCAGCTGTGTGGCGAATCCTTGAAGGTATGGAAGATGGCACAGTTTTAAACGTCATTGGAAAAGAGTCTTCAGATAAAATTAAAGAAACATTTGCCTTTTAGTCTTTGCCGTTGTGACAGTACTGATTATTACAGTATTTTCTTGGAGCTTGTCTGTGTGTCTTCTCATTGTATAAAATGTTAAATTGTATGTTTATCACTGCTGAAACAATTAATCCTCAACAATTTGGATA
Organism: Thunnus maccoyii; assembly: GCF_910596095.1. Classification (NCBI taxonomy): domain Eukaryota; kingdom Metazoa; phylum Chordata; class Actinopteri; order Scombriformes; family Scombridae; genus Thunnus; species Thunnus maccoyii. Next base: position 20,434,963 of record NC_056538.1, read on the forward strand.
ATCAAGTACTCGTTTATGCCATTTATCAATAAAAAATACCAGATATTTGCTGTTAATGTCACCATGAGTGTAGCTGTTGTATGTTGTATTGTGAGTTCTGTGTGTCATCCTGTGGTTTTTTTTTGTTTTTTTTAAAGGAATAGCTGATGTGATACAACAGCTACGGAGATCCAAAAAGCACTAACTGCATGGAGTTTCATTTTATTTCCTTTTTAACACTGCAGCGTGGATTCAAATTTCGCTTGCACACACCAGCATGTATATGTCTGCTGTGGGAGTGATGTGTGGGACTTCTGTATAATGAGTAGTACGGAAAACAAGTCCACAATTGTGGCTCGTGTGAATAAGCATGCATAAATAAAAAGAATCATCATCACGTGTAGGCCACATGTTCGAAGTTTCGGTGACTGTTTTTGTCTGTTTGTGTTCCATCTTTACTCAGCTTACACTAATTTTCCTTGTTTTCTGTTCCACTGTGTGTCTCAGGGTGTTTCGGGGGAAATTATTAAGCTTTTGTGCACGGCCGAATGTGGGGGGAGAAACTGTGTCTCATATGGGAGAGAGAGAGTAAGATATTAGTAGTATTGTTTGACTGAGGAGACATTTGTGGGCATTTACATCTAATAATATTCAAATGTCAGGGACAGAGTAGATACTGTCGGTGTGAAAGAGAGAACAAGGCAAGGAGAGAGAGAGAAAAAAAAAAGTACCATATATGGCAAAGACGTCGCCTAGCAACCGGCTCTGCCTTCAGCCCTATTTTCCATGACACACACTGAACACTGAATGCAAGCACGGCATCGCAGCGAGAGTGTGTGTGTCTCTGGGTATGCATGTGTGTGCAAGTATTTGCTCACGTCACCAAGTGTACCAAATGTAACTGGTTTGGCTGGGAGCTGACAGCATGGCCACAGCTTTTTAAAGCCAACAACAACAATAATAACACACGCCCTCATTCTATTAGTTACTGTGCAACCGACAACTGAGCTTTTACTCAACTGCGGGAGGACAAAACATGCCCGTTAAGACCCTGCTCTTTTCAGAAACCAGCGTCATCCTGTTTCTTACGACAACTCAAATGCAACTCCTCAGGTTGCTTATTTCCTGGCTGTTAGTGTAATAGCCAGGAAGTTACTCTGACCACTGATCTCTTAATTCAAATGAGCATTACTGTAAATTATAGCCAACCAATACATTTTCCATGTGGAGAAATGTCTGTTTGAATGTGACGGAGGTAGTCCAATGATTGAGCTCAAAATCAAAGACTGACGCAGGGACAGAAAATACAATAGAGACACATTAATGGGAGCTGGATTGTTCTTTTTTGTAACATTTATATTAAAAAACATTGGAAATCCACGTCTAATTCAACATTACAACACTGGATTAAGGGAATAATAACCAATTTAAAAACATACTGGGAGAAGTCTGAAGCCCAGACATTAAATTGGTAATCTGAGGCTTTAGGATGTATAATAGGATGATAATAATGAAGCCAGAATTTGTGTGGGCTGATCAAAATGTTTAATACAGCTGCAACAATTAGTCGATTAATTCATTAGTCAATCAACGGAAAATTAATTGCCATCTATTTTGATAGCTGATGCATCATTTTGAGTCATTTTGTAAGAATAAAATACAAAAATTCTCTCATTCCAGCTTCTTAAATGTTAATATTTTCTGTTTTTTTTAGTCCTCTGTGATAGTTAATTGAATATCTTTGGGTTGTGGACTGTTGATCGAAACACAAAAAGACCTTTTGCACCTTGGGCTTTTTTCACCATTTTCTGACATTTTATAGACCAAACCAAATCTAAACCAATTAACTGAGAAAAAATTATCAACAGATTGATCCATAATGAAAACAATCGTTAGTTGCTGCCCTAATGTTTAGACTGGTTTGACGATAGACGGGTGTGCTCATATACAGGAAGATTTAAATTTGTCTTATGTTCACTTATGTACATCAATTAAGCTAACAAGATATTAAGATACAGAGATTGTTTGTTTCTGTTGATATGAGCTACATAAAATCTTACATAAAAAAGCAAAGCTATGCTAATTACACACTGCTGACTGTATTTTTAGACATGTGTAGACCTGAGCACGCTCATTCTGTCACACATGTGCAAACACTTGAGAATTAGTTCCCTCTCAGTGGAAAAAAAGAAATTAAATACCAGACAAGGGTGGATCGTTCATTATGAAAAAATAACTGGGCCTATATTATTAAAAAATATGAGCCCAACTTCTTCCGGGTTTCTAGGTTTTGGGCAGGGCAGTATGTTTATTAGCATGTGGACAATTCATCTTTCAATGTGTGCGCTCAGTGACGTGGCCTAAATGGGACATCTTGACATTCAGGATTCACACATTGCCGGGAAAAGAGGAGGAGATACTGGAAGACTGTCTCCAGTGGACACATCCTGTTTTTAAGACTAGTGTCATTCCAAGCATTTCTACTCAAAGCCTCCTGACTCAGCGGGGGAAACATCACAACTTCCTACTTGGAAACTTTAAATTGAATCTTGGGTGGAAGAAAGAAAAAACCCAGCACCTCTTGTAGCAGAGTCAACGTCTAGATCGCTCTGATAGCAGTTGTTTAGTCTACTGTATATGTACAATAACAGCTGAAGTGGCAACTGTAATGTGATGACAAGTTATTCAAACATGCACCCAGACAGTGTTTAAATGATCCTACGGCTGAGCTCAGCAAAGCCATGGGAGTTAAGGGACAGAGGCGTGGGGGTTAGAGATAAGAGCCAGTTTCCTCTTCTTTGGTTCAAATTTGTTAGAGTCATGTTCCATTTATCAGGGTGGTGCAAACCCGAGTGTGAGACTTAATTTGAATGACACATTAGATAAATGGTTTCAAATGAAAAACTTTTCAATTTCAATATTCAAATTTTTTTTTTAGTTCTTTAAAACAAACAAATTCACCGAAACCAAATGAGGTACGCACATTGTTCTGACTCACTGATGGCTTCTTTTATTTAATTTGCACACCAGCACTTCAGGGATCATTCTATTGTGATCAGTGTGTCATAGTTTGAACAGCTGTTAGAGTACATCTGACCCCTGACATGCACTTTAAACCTGTGACTTGACCGACATCAATGTGACGAACGTGACATCTGGAAGTGTATATTCCACTGACAGTGACTGATGTGACGGTCATTGTGCAATGTGTGCTTGTGCACATCGTCTGGGTAAAGGTCCAAAGAAAAAATGGAAATACATGTGTGTCTTCATTCTCCTCTGAGCCATCTGATGAACAAAGTGCCTGTGATTAAATCTCTTACAGGATATAGGCTTGTTGACCTGTATGTGCCCTGTGTGCACATGTAGTGTGTGCATGGATTTGTACATGTTAACATCCATTATATCACCTTGGTTTTCTCTAACTGCTTCTTATATAGCTGTTTAGTATTTTTTTGCATCTGACAACAAGGTTTGTTCAGTTGATGAATGGCCCTTAAGCACATGTCTGCCTTGGTTTACCGTCAATTTCCCAATATTAACATTTGCTATTTTTTTCTATCCAAATCAGTAAGACTAGTTTATGTTTTTTGTCTAGGAGTACAGCTGTGGGTGTTTTATTAGTCAATAAATATTAAAGAAACACTTAGAATCAACAGCACTCATGTGATTGTTAATAACTGGACTGCACAGAGCATTTTAAGAAATTGAATTGTTGAGGAAAAAGTAGAGACTCACCCCTGAACCGTCGTCCGGGCTGCACAGAGACCGGGCCGGAGACAGACTGGACTCGATGTCGCTCCCGGTAAAGTCGTCCTCGGACTCCTCGAAGGAAGAGGCGGAGGACAAGCCGATGGAGGACGAGTTTGACAGCTTCCTCGGTGATCGCATCAGCGCAGGGGACCCTCCGCAGCCGCTGTCCGAGCAGGGAGACTCGTCATCGGGGTGAGGATCCAAACACGACCCGGCGCTGAGCTCCGTTGGCACGGTCAGCAGTGTCGGTGTCCCCGTAGAGCGGCTGGGACTGGGGTCCCTGGTTATGATGAGTTTCGGTATGGTGCCCGGGAAACTTTGGCCTCTTGGAAGACTCTGGGGCGCCTGATCAGAGTCATCTCTTGCCTCAGTTTCATCCGGACAACAGTTGTTTTGGTCACCGGTCGCTTTAGGCGGACATGAAACGGTAGTACAGTCGCTTTTTGTCATTTCACCAACAGCGTGATCGTCCGGTATCGACAGTCCAGTATCCAGAGGTTTATCCGAGAGCAAGCTAGACAAAGTCCGCTCCGTGTCCGGGTCAGAGGTGAGCAGCGGGGCTGAACTCTGACTAGTCCCCGTTAATTCCCCAACTTCAGACACAATCCGACCCTGGTTGTTTCCCCCCAGTGGCTGATCTTCCATGGCCCTCGTCGGGGGATCCGAGGCATTGTCCTCTCGGCCGGGTTTCGGCTCCTCACAGCCCGCAGCAGCGCTGACTTCACCGGTCCGTGTTTCCAAACCTGACGCATCGGACGAGCCAACCGTCGCCTCTCGGTTCACAGCGTCAGCATCGGTACTAACATGCAGGCCGGACGGTGTCTCAAAACAACCCGGGGCTCCTCGGTGCTCCCCAACCGCCGACACAACCTCGTCCCGCGGCAACTTTCCTACTCTATGATCGCGGTGCGTTGCTGGATCTCCGGCTCCGTTTCCGCAACCTAAATCCCTTTCTGTTTGGCTAGAGTCTCGCTTTCTCCTACCAAGACAAGACAACACTTTGTTTTTCATCGGATTCCTGTTTAACTGGTCACCATGTCGCTTTTCTCTGCTCCTAAATCTGCGGATCCGGAGCCGCTGGGCTGTCTCTCCTGCTTTCCATTTCGCTGTGCCTGGAGTGGAGGTGCTGTGCGATAGATCTGAGCGAGTTTGGCCCATCCCGCATGCCGTAGTAGTAGTAGTAGGCAACTGAAACAGACACACCAGACATGAGAAGGGACACACCCTCAATGGTTGATTTTGAAGATAGTTGAAACCACTTAAACCATGACTCCTACAATGTACAGTAAGCCATTAGTCACAAAATCCATTTATTAAGCCTGGGAAATCTTAAATTGACACACCCCTTAACTGCATCTGAGGATTGGTCATATCTGTCAGAGCAAACACATTATGAGTAATGTAATGAACACATTAACTGCATGACCAATAGATAATACACTGTGTCACACCTTTCCTTTTACTCCATTTATCAAGACTGATATTGTAATCATTAACAGCACACATAAAGCTCCTGGATATTGTCAACAGTCCCAGTAAACATTCGCCGTCATTAATCACAGTGTTTTGGTTCAACGGTGGTAATTAATCTGTGATTTAGCAGGTCAGATTTACAGATAGTATGTCCTGGGGCAGGCCAAAGGACAGAGAAACTAACAGCACAACAACTTGCACTTAGAGTATATTTATAGGAGAATTTTGCAGAATTAGTGATTTAACTTCTGATATTAAAAGAGATCATTGCAGAGAAATTCAAAGTTTCAGACTGATTTTCATCAGTGTAACACTGCCCTCCTGTGTCTGGACACTGTCCTTCACCAGTTGGTTTGTTTCATCACATCACAACATCATTTCAACACATTACTTTAGATCTAAATGGCTGTCTGTAAAAGGTCTTGTTTCATTAAAAATGCCAAAAAGTCAACTCGAAAAGCAATAGCTGTATAGGAAAAGAAAGTTTAAATGTGTCCTGGGTAAAAAATAGAAGAATATGTTGACTAAAATATATTTACAACACTGTTTTCAAGCAAGCCTTCACAATAAGCAAGGGGTGGCTGCAACCAATGATTGCTTTCATTATCAATTAGAGCTGCAACAAGTAATCAATAAATCAAGTAGTCAATCTAAAGAAAATTAAATCGACAACTATTTTGATAATCTATTAATCTTTTCAGTCCTTTTTCAAGCAAAAATGCCAAATGTTCTTTGGTTCCAGATTCTCAAATGTGACAGTAAATTGAGTATCTTAAGATTTTGGACTGCTAGTCTGGCAAAACAAGTACATTGAAGACATCACTGTGGACGCTCTGACAAATTGTGAATGCCATTTTTTAAACTATTTTTTAACAATTAACAAAAAAAATCAGCAGATTAATTAATAATTAAAACATTAGCTAGTTTCAGCCCTGTAATCAATTAATGTCTTGATTATTTTTCAATGACTTACTGTGTCTAGAGACAGAAAATAGTAAAAATATCACTTGAGCCCAAAGTGATGTCATCAAATTGCTCATTCGGTTAGACCAAAATATTCAAACAAAAACTGAATGTAAAATGATATAAAAGAAAGAGAAAATAAGAAAATCCCCACATTTTTAGAAGCTAGAACCAGCTAAATAAATTACTTGAACGATACATCAATGATCAAAATAGTCGAATAATTTTCAATCAATCATTTTAATCAATTAATCATCAAATTATTGTTTTTGTGCTATGTGTCCAGCACATACAAGCATGTTAGAAAGCACAGCAAACACACAGTATTTAGGCTTTAGCTTCTGGGTTTGGTCCTTATTGGAGGTAAATAAGATAAGACTGCTAGGTAAATAAGAAATCCTTAAAGAATTCAGTAATTGTAGTCTGCAGGCAGCTATCTTACATGTTGATACTAAAAATAATGGCACCTTTCCTCCTATGAAAGACACATTTAATCATTTTAACAGACATATGGCATCCTAGAAGAATCCAGAGCGTTTTACATGAGACGCAGTGAGCTGCTGAGTGTTTTCACTGTCATGTACTGTGTGACAACGCCACAGTCACCCTGCTGGCTGGAAGGAATGCTCACAGAAAGGAAATGAGACAGGAAGGACAACAATGGAAAGAACAGCTCATCGTGTACAGTACACACACAGACTCTCGAATACACATACACTTTGGCGTAATCAAATATAATTAAAAAATAACCATACATCATGACTCATGCTGGGCTGAATGACTGAGAGACATACAGTCAACAATGAGACACACACTTTACGGAAAATCATTTCATGGCAAACTGATATAAAACACTAAAAATGAGTTAGAGCAGTAAATGAAAGTCATATCCGTCAATCAGTCGCAAACAGTTTATCAATTATCTGCTTGTTGAGATAGGAAAACACACTATGTGGCCACAGTGGATAATACTCGAAACACTTTTACTTTCGAATAAAATATGCATTTTTTTTAAAGAAAATAATACCCACACTACAATGTAAGTTAGTTTGGAAATTAATCACTGAGATGTGAAGGTTTGAAGTTCACATTTGAAGACAGAGTTTGCTGTTTTACCTAATGTTGCTTGATGAAGTTCAGGGTGGCATTTTTGACTTAAATATGTACATTTAGTGAAACTTTGATCCTAGATTAGACACAAAACAACGATATATAGTCTATAAAAGTAATCAGGACTGGCTTAAAGATTAAAAGACTAGTTTCTGATAAAAGCGACTGAATGTGTCCTTCATCAACTTTAACTTTGACGACAGCTTTTTGACAACCAAACTGATTAATAATGGAACTAACACACAACAAAACATCCCAATAAACATAAGACAATGATTTGTCAAAACCTACCAGACGGATCCTGTGTTCCTCCTCTGCTGTTAGTTCGAGGCAGCTGTTAAAAGGTTGGCTGGATGTGAAGGTTTATAACTTACAGCAGGGGTGTGAAGGGGATGTGCCTGCGGCTTATCTATGTGCAATGTTGCTGTGTGTGTTACTGTGGTTTATGTGAAAGAGGAAACGCTTGTCAAAACAGGAGCAGGTCTTTAAACCGGCTAACGTTCAAGCTCTGCTGCTAACACAGACTACCGTTAGGTTAGCTAGCTAAACTCAGGTTAAATAAAGTCTGCTAAAACGCGACGTTGTCCTTACATACATTGATTAGGAAGTGAAACAGTTCGTAGTTGAGGAAAAATGTTAACACCCAAATGTTAAGTTTTATATACTGTGTCTAAAACATTTAGTAACGGTCGGCCTGTCAGTTGGATTTAAAAGTGCTGCCTTCAACTGCTCCCCTTAATGTCTGCTTCTTCTTCTTCTTTGAGGTTTAAAGGTCCAGTGTGTAGGATTTAGGGGCTTCTAGCGGTGAAGTCGCAGATTGCAATCAACTGAATACCCCTCCTCTTCATGGATGTATAAAGGGAACTGGATACATCGTCCGAGGCATGGCTGAGCCCCGTTCATTCCTATGAAAGTTGCTCAGCGGTGCATGAAAAAGTTCAACTTCTTCTGCAAACGCACAAGTGACTCTCCTCAGCTGAGCCAGCTACTTCCGGTTTAGCCTTCCGGCTAACTTGAATGGGGATAAAACAATTAAATTGTGCGGCTCTTCTAGACTTTCAAAATGTGATCAGACTGAACAGATCAAATTATGATAGTGAACGAAATCATTTTGCGGGGGTTGTGTGATGCTCAAAAAATTGTATCCGCTGTTTTACAGATGTCTACAATGTAAGTCTATGGGGAAGAGTCTTTTTAGGCCAGTGTGCATCATGTATTGTTGTAATTACGCGGTTTGGTCGCTATGTCAAATTAGCTTCAAAGCCCGGTGCTGTTCCTGTATCAAGTTCTTTTTATACATCCATGCTCCCCTCACCCTTCCCCTTCCAAGCGTGTAGGAGAACCTACGGTGGCTGTGAAAGTCACGAAAAATGTAAAAGGGCCTTTCTAGAGCCAGTGTCTGGTTTGTCCATTCTGGGCTACTGTAGAAACATGGCGGTGCAGCATGGCGACCTCCGTGGAAGAGGACCTGCTCTCTATGTGAGTATAAAGGGCTCATTCATAAAAAACAACAAATCTTGTTTTCATGGGATTATATACTAATTGAAACATATTTTATTCCATTTCTGCCAAGTCCATTCCACTAGATGCCACTAAATCTTACACACTGGTCCTTTAAGTTGCTTTGCAATATTGCTTATTCACTTTTTTTTAAGTTATATTTATTAATTATTATTAATTAATATCTGTATTATGTATCTTTTTACATTGTACAATTTTACTTCTGCTTGTGTTTTTGTGATTATTTTATTTTATCTTTTATTATTTTTTTAATAGTAAATCCTAACGATTACTGGACACACCTGACATAATAAGACAAAAATGGCGTACAATTCAACTGTATACACAGTTAATAATATGGGCAGTACGTATGCATATTTCAACCTTGTGACTTGAACCTGCAACTGCAGAACCTGTAATATCTGTTGTTGGATCCTTCGATCCGTCAGTAAAACATGCACATAGTCTGTATATTTGCATCCTGTATAACAATAAAACTCTCTCACTAAATCTGCATTTCTATTTCTTGCCTTAATTTGAAGCAATTCCAAATCTACTACAAGCTACAAGCTTCTAGTATCCACAGAGCCGTAATTGGCCTTGTAACAACAATTGCAAAACTCCTTCTCAAATACTCCTAAGTCCCTCGCTGCTGTCCATCCTGTCCAGCTGTCATCTCCTGTCCAGCCAAAACTTGACTTTGGTGTTTTCTCTCTTTCCCAGCAGGTCTGAAGCATTTTTTTGGTTGTGTGACTATATCCATGACCTCTCACATTTATCCAGTAGTTGACTAGAAGTTGTTTTCTATTAAGCACAGTGGAATTTCTCTTGTCTCAACTTGAAGGGCACAAACAGGGGAGGTCCAGCCCAGGCCTGGATCACATCTATACTGTGTACGTATTGGGATACAAGACAATTTTCAGAAGAATATTCTAATAATAAAGTGAAATCAAATCATATGTAACACCCTGTATGGGTCTCATTTCTTGGTAACTTTTACATTTTACATACATTTTAAATGTAAACAATGTAGTATTATGCCTACTTAACTGAAATAAATAAATTAATTCACCATTTTGATTGTTGGAAAAGTGCTCAAAGATTGTAAAATTTGCAATGTAACAATAAATTTGCAATGCAATTTTTTTTCTCATTTAAAAAAATCAAGCAGCTCATAGGTAAATCACTGAGTGTTCAACATTAAATGAATAAATAGCTAATTATGAAATGATCTCATTAATAGAGTAAGGTGGGGACAGTTGCTCAGTTATTTTGAGACTATTTACTCAGAACCAACACATTTTTAGTATATGAAACTCATATCTGTCAGCTTATTATCCACATCATTAAAATAAGTCTACATATGACAATAAACCCAGGATTTGCATTTGAGGAGACAAAGTCAGGTGGTCTCCAAGGACAGTTGCAACGTAAGAATTTGTGTAAAATATAATACATGAGCAAATAATTGTGAAATAATTTAAGGAACTTATTAAAACTCACCTTGTTATTCGGTCTTATATTTTTATGATCTTCATTTGTTTTATTGGAGTTCATTTTGATTTAATTACATAAATGTTATATATGTGGCCTCAAGTGATTTAGAGTTGTCTAACAGCACTTGAACGCAGCATGTGCCTTTTCGCATTTTTGCATTTTCTTTGTCGTTTTTTTGTTTTGTTTGTTTGTTTTTGTTTTGGCTTTGATGTATTTAACTTGTATCTTCAAACCAAAATCATGCCTTGTTTTCCTTGATTCACTGTGGGGGTTTTTTTCAACAAACGCGAACTTTTTTGGTACATCTGAGTTTCCGTAGACGCGGAAGTAGCGTTTCACAACTGTCAGGGCCCCGGCGTGACATTCACCGGGTTGTGTAAAAGGAGGAATCTGACCACCCTGTGCCCGACTGAGCTGCAGCCAAAATGAGAGTACTAAAAGCGGGATTGTGTTTAGCTAAAACGCATCTTCTGGCTCCAGGGAGCGTCACACTCAAAAAGGTAACGTTATGTAACCCGAGCTGATCTGACATTAGTCATTTGCGTTTCACAGTCGGTAAACAGAAAGAAACTGGTCTGATTATCGATCGTCCTCTGTGCCATCTCCACAGATACTCATCAACAGCTGTCGGTCATGCTCCTCCGGTGTCTTTCCCAACGAGAGGATCCGAAACATTGGGATCTCAGCGCACATCGACTCGGGGAAGACCACCCTGACCGAGCGCGTCCTCTACTACACCGGCAGGATAGCAGAGATTCACGAGGTGAATTATCTGTGTATTAGTATGATTATTATTATGATTGCAGGGGAGTGTGTGTACATTTTGCATTCACGCTCTGCTTCTCTCCCTCCTGCGGTGTGCAGGTGAAGGGGAAGGATGGTGTTGGAGCCACTATGGACTCTATGGAGCTGGAGAGGCAGAGAGGCATCACCATCCAGTCAGCTGCCACTTACACCATGTGGAAGGATCACAACATCAACATCATTGACACCCCAGGTACTAAAAATGTTAATTGAGCAAACATGACTACTTAAAGGACAGTCAGGTGTCCAAATGAACACTGAAAGAGGTTTTCCTCGCTGTAATCATTCCTCGTGTTCATTCTGGCCATCACAGGATCCCTTCATAATGCACTTTCAATGCAAGCGATGGAGGCCAAAATCCACAAGCCTCCTCCTGTGCAAAAATGTATTTAGTGTTAGTTTATCTGAAGCTAATATGAAGCTTCAGTCATCCAAATGAGTCAAATCAAGTAGCTATCTTTCAACGTTACAGTCTTGTTAGTGCCCACATCCCTCTTTTTGTTACTATACTTCCACTCCAGCTCAACAGGGAAACACAAAAATGGAATTTGATGCTAAAAAGATTGTAAATGTGGCAGATATCCACTTGATGTGACTAACTCAGACTGCTGAAGCCTCATATAAGTTTATGATAAATGTTTAAATGCACAAAATGACTGTGTGCACACTGTGAATTTTAGCCTCTGTCACATACGTTGAAAGCACATTTGAAGGAGATCTTTAACAGCCAGTATGAACAAGAGGAATGATTACAGTGAGGAAAAGGCAAAGATTTGCAGCGGGACCTACTATATTGGCCCCTTATTGTTGAAGTTTGGTTAAACACAAGTTAATGCAGGACTATGCATCATTTATGGTAAATTTTGACACAGAGCTTATCTACAGAACGGGTAGAAAAGATAGGCAATAATGCAGGATGATTTAATATTGCACTTCCATACTTTTTATATGTACTGTAATAACAATCTGACCTCCATATAGACACCTTCTTGTCCATGTCTTGCCTCTATATCATAGCTCTATATATGTTTAAGTTTGCTTGTGTTTGTTTAGCTTGGTATCTTTGTGTAGCTGTATGTCTGTATCTGTGTTCTGTACACTTGCCCGCTACACTGTTGAGTTGAGTTAATTTTATTGTCATTACAGCAGTGCTTTTGGCAATAAAGGCAGGATAACGTAATAAGTTCCCATTTCATTTTGGAAAACAGGTCACGTGGACTTTACCATCGAAGTGGAGCGAGCGCTGCGTGTGCTAGACGGAGCCGTGCTGGTTCTGTGTGCCGTGGGAGGCGTCCAGTGTCAGACGATGACCGTTAATAGACAGATGAAACGCTACAACGTCCCCTTCCTCACCTTCATTAACAAGCTAGACCGCATGGGTGCCAACCCCAACCGAGCCCTGCAGCAGATGAGGTACGGCTTGCACACAAACCAGACTGCTGATTAAAAGCAGAATCCCACATCAAAATATTTGTTTTTTTATTGTATTCTTTATTAGTATGATCCATATCATCAATCCAAAAGTAACATAATTACAGAATCGTTTCTTAGTCACTGAAAGGCATCTCTCCTCAATGTGCAGATAAAACAGAAAGTAAAGGAAAAATAAAAATGTTTATATTTATAGGTAACATTTTTTGCACTTAATACTTCAGTGTTAATGAGTTAATGTTAATGTGTTTTCAGATGATATTTTATTAAAACTAGTTGGGTGGTATGATCCTATATGAGAATATGTCAGCTAAATCTTCATTGTTCATTTCATTGAGCTGAAACAATTAAATGTTGTAAATCATAATATAATATATTAGTATATTACACTAGCACATAATAATAATAATAATAATAATAATAATAATGATGATGATGATGATGATGATGATGATACAGACTGTAAGATGAGGGGGAAAACATTATCTAAGCTATGTCATCAAAAAAAAATCCCATACATCTGATCTAAATACATGTTAATGTCAATAGGTTGAGCTGTAAATTCTACTAGTTTACATTTATGTTTTCTCATGAACTGCTGAGGATTGATTAGCATTCATTAAATGAAACGACGGCCATGGATGCAGGGAAACGTAGTAGGGCTGTAGTCTCCCCGTCGACTGGTCGATTAGTTGGTCGATGTGCTCTCGTCCGACTAAATTCTCATTGGTCGAATAATCTCCGTTTTACTTTCATAAGGAGAGAAGCGCTACATCAACAGCCTTCCAGGATTAATCCATTATTCCCTGCGGCGGGAGGGACAGACTAACAAATTACCTGTAAAAACAACGGGGATGTATTCAAAACACCCCCGTTGTTTTCACAACTTTGAACTCGCCCAACCTAATGGAGACTGCTGGGTCTAACTGTCCTCAACGTTTACTTAATGTTTACTCAACGCACTGAATGTTTATTGAATCAGCGTTTCTCCTGTAATAATATCAACGAACCCCCGCCAGGCCAAAAGATATTTTTTTAATGCCAAAACTAACGCTAAATATCGGTAGCGTAAATCCGTTTAGGAATAGGGCAGTGCTTAGTATGTTTGCGTAGCGAGTGGGAAAGAGCGGCAGGAAAGTGACGGTGGATGCGAGTGGAGCAGAGGAAAAGGTTAGCGGTAAATTCTTAGGCTGGCAATAAATGTACAATACAGACTAACAGTTAACAGTGTAACAGTTAATACATGCTAAAAAGTCAGGTCTTTTGTTTCCCCAAGTGCTGGAAAAGTGAGTGGGGTTAGCTCCAAAGTTAGCAACAATAGGTTAGCCTAATCCCCCCCCCCCCCCCCCCCCCAAAAAAAAAAAAAGAAAAAAAACTAATCGACTAACTGATTAGTTGAGGATTACGATTTTCTCTGGGTGATAGTGATAACATAACAGGACAGACTGAACCCTCGTTGCTCTTCTATCAGCTGCTTTCACTGGATAACATGAATTTATGAGAAGTATCTCAGAGCTGGTTTTGTAATCTGTTGAGGTTTTCCTTCCTGTATTTGTTTCTCACATTTTCCATGAGTTTCTTGCACAAACCTTTTAAAATGTTTTTCTTTAGAACCAAACTGAACCACAATGCAGCCTTTGTGAACATCCCCATTGGCCTGGAGGGGGACATACGTGGCCTGATTGACCTTGTAGAGGAGCGAAGCATTTATTTTGAAGGACCATTTGGGTAAGGGAAGTTTGACAATGAAGAAATCTGTCACCATGTAATGTTTTTTTATTATCCTAGTGTGAATCATTGAAAAGAGCTGTAAGTATGAGTGATAAACTTAACTTATCAGCATTTGTCAGATGGTGAGTGCTAATTTCAAGCTCTGATTCACCGCTGCCGAGATTCTTTTCCAAATCCTGACGACTGAAAAACTGAGTCAAACTGTTTTTTGTTCCTCTCTGCAGTCAAGATATCCGCTATGATGAGATCCCTGCAGATTTTCGTGCAGAGGCGTTAGACCGGAGACAGGAACTGGTGGAGTGTGTGGCTAACGCTGATGAAATTTTGGGAGAGATGTTCTTGGAGGAAAAGATTCCAACCAATGATGACCTGAAGGTGTGTGTGACTTAAGACCAGTTAATTCAGTTAACTGGGGACAAAAGCTGTGTCCCCAACTGGGAAAAAGTTTTTTTTTTTTTTGTTTTTTTTTTTGTCAGTAGTTAAGGTTAGTGTTAGGCAAGTGGTGGTTATGGTTGGTGGTACTCTACAGGAAATTAATGTAAGTTTATGTGATGTCCCCAAAAGTGAGCTAGAACAACTTGTGTGTGTGTTTGTGTGCATGTGTGTGTGGTCTGTCATAGGCTACTTTTGGGGACAAATTTTAGACCAGTTAATTGGGGGACAGCTTGTCTTGTTTTTTGGGTCTGCAAACATATATGAAATCTTTGGGATTTCAGAAATTACAACAAGGCTTTAAAGTTTCCTAAATAATGAATGGAAGACCATCAAAGCACTCCTCAACTGTACAAGTATATCTTCTCTGACTCTCTCAATACCTTACCTCCTGTCTAAAACTATGTCCTATAGTTGCTTCATAATTAGTTTTAAAATAACTAATTTTACCATTTATTTCTTAACAAGAACAAGAGTCTACAGCCATGCTAGCATCTCTGAGTCTTTACTTAGGCACAGCAGTGCTTTGAGCTAAATGCCAACATTAGCATGCTATCATGCGCTTAATGAAAATGTTGACATACTGAGGTTTTGCAGGTATAATGTTAACCATGTTCACCAACTTAGTTTAGCACTTTAGCATGTCAACATTAGCAAATAAGCATTAAACACAAAGTACAGCTGAGGCTGTTTGGTCATAAACCAAAGTATTGGAAATATTAAAAATTTAGCTGATGGTGGCACAAGATGAAAAGACAGAAGATCACCCAAGTTTTTATAATTCATCCTGAGATGGGCAGGAATGTATGTACCAAATTTCATGGCAGACTATCCAGTAGTTAAGACATTTTATTCAAAACAAGTGGAACTAGAGGAAAAGTCTATAGGATTAATCTTTTGGGGACCCGATGAATATCTTTCCCAAATTTTGTGCCAGTCCTTTTGGAGATATTGAGATATTTTTACTGGAGATGTGAAAAGTTTGACTTGCTGAGACATTTAATTAAAAACCAAAAATGTACAATTCAACCAAAACCAAAAGGCCAATCCATCCACTAGAGACCAAAGTGGTGGACAAACCGACTGACATTGTCATCGCTAGATAACAGAATGACAACTTATTCTGACATATCTGTATGTTCATTGAAATTCAGTCTGTCAAAACTCCTCATATGATAAATCTAAATTGGGATTTGAACCCTGTTTGTGACTGAAGAATAAAAATGTGCTTAACACTTAATCTCTTGTCCCTTTACTGTCTCCCAGGCTGCAATCCGCAGAGCCACAGTGCAGCGTCTCTTCTCCCCAGTGCTGGTGGGCACAGCGCTGAAGAATAAGGGCGTCCAGCCTCTACTGGATGCTGTACTGGATTACTTGCCAAACCCCACAGAAGTCAAAAACTATGCCATCCTCAATGATGAGTAAGTATGAAGTAATGTTATTGTGTAAGCTAAGTCTCTTTGATTAGAAAGAAAAGAGGAAGTTCATCCCACATTTTCAAACTGACTTTTCTGACAAAGTGTAGGAAATTTAATGTCAGCTGTTTTTTCAATGTGTCAGAGCTTCCAGTGAAGCATCAAAGATTATGATGGATCCAACAAGAGACCCTGCAAACCCTTATGTTGGTCTGGCCTTCAAACTGGAGGTAAAAAGCAGTGAGAACTAAAGTTGTTTTTGTCTTTTCATGTATCCCCATAGTTTCTTCTTTATCTCTACAACTGTGCTTAACTGTCTCATGCTTTATTGTTCCCTGTGGTCTTTCTCATTAACAGGCAGGAAGGTTCGGTCAGCTGACGTACGTGCGTGTGTACCAAGGCTGTCTAAAGAAGGGGGAATATATCTACAACACGCGCACAAGCAAGAAAGTCAGAGTGCAGAGGCTTGTGCGTCTCCACGCTGACCAGATGGAGGTGAGAACAAACTGGTACACGTCAGCATGCTGTCACAGTTTTCCATCTGCAGTTTGTATTTTGAACAACAAAAGCCAAAATGACTCGGTCATAATATTTAAGTTCCTCTTTTGGTTGCAGTCAAGTGTGTAGATAACAACCACATCCCCTGTGACTCATGTTTCCATCTGTCTTGCATCAAAACAAGATATAAAATAGATATATATATATAGAAAAATTAACACATATTGACCAACTCAGTTGTTAAGTTTAATGTCTTACGTCTTTTGTCTTGTGTCCATTACTCCCTTTCTATCTATGCTTTTTCAGGATGTGGATGAGGTGTATGCAGGAGATATTTGTGCTCTGTTTGGGATTGACTGTGCAAGCGGAGACACTTTCACATCCAGGACCAGCGCTAACCTTTCTATGGTCAGTGGTTTTAGTGTTTTCACATGAAAACCTATTAATATAAACATGCATCTTGCATATTCTTGTTTGCATTCTTTATTCTAAGATATAAGCAGCATCTTGTGTTTTTTTGTCTCACAGGAGTCTATTCACATCCCAGAGCCTGTTATTTCCATGTCAATAAAGCCGACCAACAAGGTAAATAAATACAGACTTAAATGTACCTTTAAAGACTCAAGGAGTCTAAATTGCACCATTCCTTAACTTTTTCCTTTATCTTCCTTTCAACCAGAACGACCTGGATAAATTCTCCAAAGGTATCAACCGTTTCACCAGAGAGGATCCGACGTTCAGAGTTCATTTTGACACAGAGAGCAAAGAAACCATCATCTCAGGCATGGGCGAGCTGCATCTGGAAATCTACTCCCAGGTACCAGATACAAACTATGTACATATGTTAAATACAAGATGTCCTGATATGATAATCATTCAGTTCATCCAACAACACAATGTAACATATATTTTCCCTCTTACTGATGGTGCTTTATCAAGCTTTTATTGGTTTGTTGAGATTTGGAGTTGTCATTTGTAATTCTCCCTACAGCCTACATTTAAAAAAAAAAAAAAATCAACGCTCTGCGAATTTGAGGCATTTTTCTTGGTGCTTTCCACTAAAATATTCCATTAAGAGGTGACAAATGTTGTCTGTAGATAACTGTGAGAGATGAAAACAAACACACCACGAACCGAATGCCACGGAGCTTCAGTGTTTTGAAAGTGAAATCTGGCCAATATCTCCAAACCTCAGGAAATCAGACATTTGATGGATAGAACACACTCATATGTGCATAACAAAATAATAAAAAAACAAGGTTTTCCTCATGTTTGAAGGAATTCTCCCTTTAAACTTAACAGCCTATATCTGACCTTTTGTTTGTGTTTTTCCCCTTTTTTGTTTTGGTTCTGTGTTTTTAGAGGATGGAGAGGGAATACAACTGTCCCTGTGTGATGGGAAAGCCCAAAGTGGCTTTCAGAGAGACGATTACCAGCTCTGTACCGTAAGTGCTTATCTCTAACACAAACACTGAACAGGGGTCAACTGAGGAAGTACTCTGTATAAACAGTTTATTTAGACTAAAAGACGCTAACAACCAAAAGTACTACAAAAGTAGCACAATGTAAGGACATCATCATTACGTATGATGGATTCATTTGGTTTTTTAATAGTATAAACTTCACCTCGCTGTAGTTCAAAGGTGAGTGCTGCAAGCATCAACAGCAAATAAAGACTATAAACACATTAATGCTCCAATATCTGAATACAAGATGTGCACACCAAGATAATGTTGAGGCTATAATAATGTGTGATGACTGTCGGCAGTTTAGTTTGTGATTGGAGGTTTTTCACAATCATGGCATTGGGGCAGCTTTGTCATCTGCAGCACTTTGACTCCCTCTGGAGGAGACCAGGAGATCAGCAGTTTCCAGGGAATGATGTCCTGCAAAATATATAATATACAAGTTGTCAGATTAACCTGAGCTATCTGGCAGTTAAATGGCACTTTATACATATTATAGCAAGAGAGGAAGTGTTCTCTGACTGGTCCCCAGACCACTTTAGGATGCCATTAGTGCAGAAATGATTGGCTATCTGCTTTATCGAGTGGACATTATAGTAAGCAATTAATCATTTTAGGTAATTATGGAGGACATATGCAAACATTTACTGTTTACAGCTGCATAAATACTGAGATCAGTTTTCTGTTTCATATCATGAAATGATGTATTTATTTAGTCTAAATAAGAGATATTAAGACAAAGCTTTAGTCATTTTTAAGTTGTGTTAGCCATGAATTTCTTCAAGCATTTTATGGATTAAATAATAACTTGAAATAGTTGATTAATTGATGATGAAAATAATAGTTGCAACCCTCAATATTACCTGTTCAAGTGTTTGAGTGATTGGAAAAAGGTTGCAGTATATTACTAAGTAATTACCTGAGACACCATATCATGCAGCAGTACGTGATAGTCGAACTTCAGCTGGTCGTTCTCAGTTGCCTGCAGGAGAAAAGTGGAAAAAGAAGCCAAATTAGTTCAATACAGATGTTGCCTTTCAACTGAGCTTCCTGTCAGACAACAGTCTGAGGTTGAATGTTGACCCTGAACTGTACCCTCAGGTGGTTAATGCAGAAAAGGTGCTGTATATTAATCAGACTGTGTTCATTTAAAATACATGTTGAAATTAAATGAGACAACTTTATGCTTCTGTTGCAATATAAAATAATATTTCTAAAGTGCACATTTGGTTTTCAGGAAGTTTACATTCATGAAAAAATCCTGCTTCCATTACCGTTGTTAAAGGCTAAAGTCAGTCAAAAATTAGCCCTGCTTATCATTCGAGGATGCTCGAGCAGGCATGAAAACAGCTTTTAGCAGTAGCAGAAAAAAAACACCTACCAGCTGCGTGACGTTGGCCACCTGAGCCATGTTGTACAGAGTGTCTTCAGTGGATTCACTCAGCATGACGAAGCTGGAGGCCACAGCTCCCAGATGCCAGAGAGGCTTCATGTCAGGTTCAATATGACCGTAGCTATCTGTTGATCAGAATGTCGAACGTAATATGAAAAAAAAAAGACACATTTCTGATCATGTAAACATACTGTGTGTATGTATGTCGTACAAGATGTAACAGTGACACGGGTAGAGATGAGTCACTTGTGTTGCATTATCACTATTAAGAGGAACATTGAGTTCTTTTAGAAACCACAAACAATGTTGAAAGAAACCGTTTAATTTTAAACTGCCGATGTTGTGCAACAACTGACTTTCTGTGTTTATCAATCGCAAGAGTATGCATGGATTGTTTAATTGTACTTACCGGGTAGATTTTGCGCCGACAGCAGGCTGTGTTTCATCTTGTACTGCTGGTATAAGGCCTCTTCCTGAGCTGTAGTGTTGATTTTTAAGAGCTTCTCATATGAAGCCTGGACGTGAGGTGAACCCTGCTGTTTTCCTCTCGGGAACAAAACCTCTGCCAAGCATTTCTCTGTAGTCTGGAGGAGTTTAACAAAAGAGGAGGCATGAAACAGTAGATGAAGAAAGAAAAGTGTGTGTATATATAAAAGAAAGGCAAGTTTGATAAGAAAGAAGTGGAGGGGAGTCGACAGAGCAAAGGCGTAGTCCTGATGTTACCGTGACAGCCAGTGAGTCAAGGTTGCAATACACTGTTAAATATACAATCTAATGTTGGCCTCATTTTATCTGCTCTTTTGTAAATCATGTCAAACCTGGTCAGACGTGTTTACGCTAAACCCGTAGATTATTCAACTGTGTACTTTAAACATAAACTCAGATTTGTTTAATTCTAGCTTTTCATGTTCTACTTTTCTAAAAAGCACAAAATGAATACAATACCATTAATCATGATCATGTTTGACACAAGAGATAAATGAAGCCAGTTAAACAAGGATTATGTAAATCACCATAAATCCACTTAGAAACAAACACAGACAAACTCAAATGAGCGCTGAAGTAAATCTCCTGATGATCTGTGGTTAAAGGTTTTAAAATATCTGATTCAGGAACAAAGTTTGCCTTTCCATGTGTAGTTTTATTCTGTTTTTAGGATCTTTTCAACATCTGGACAGGGATAATAGATGGAAAGTAGCCCTCTGTGTTAACTCAGGCTCATTTACAGTTGTTTTTTTTCCTGTTGATCAATGAGTGTCCCTGTAAAAACAACACAATTAAAAAAAAAAAATCAGAAATTAAACCACATGTAAGGTATCCACTTCCATGTACACTCACATTCCCAATCATCTCCTGCACTGAGATCTCCAGCTGATACTTTCTTCCAGAGTTCGCCACATCCTAAAAGAGAAATCAGAAATTAACCGTAGTTGACACAAGACTTGATAAAAGTTAAAGGCTTCTTCATGTTTAACTGACCTCTGCGTTCCCACTGTGGACCCTGTTCAGCATGAACAGCTTGTACGGTGAGCCACAGCGGCTGTTGAGGTAGTGTTGGACCACCTTGGCTGCCCTCTGAGCAGGATAGTGATCGGGGTTCAGTTCTCCAGTCTCCATCACTTCTTCTAGATCCTCCTCCTCAAAAATCACCTCTTGCTGTTATTCCACAGAGAAACAGAGAGTATGAATGGAGAGAAGGGAGGAAAAAGAGAACAGAAGCTGCTATAGGGAGCAGGGATGGGCTCCTGTCTCTGAAGGACTTTGACCTTCAGGGTGGAGCACAGATCAGTCTGTGTGTAAATGGAAAAAAAAAAGCTTTAGAAGCGAGAAGAACATCTAAATACCAGAATGGAAAGGGAAGTAAATACACAGAAGAAAAGTGTTTAGAAAAAGCAGAGTGAAGAATGTGATGAATACTGAAATCAAATGAGGGAGTTTGATCTTGCCTGTAACTGGAGCACTGAGACTTCCTGCCTGTTACTCGGCAGGTGGAAAGTTTTATCTGTCCGATGTTGAGAGTCAGCTGCTCCTCATGGATGTGGAGCAATAACTTCCTACTTCCTTCTACACCAGACCTCTTTCAGGACTGCCCCCTTTTAAAGAGACAGAGCTCTTTTCTTGCTCTCCTTACTCCATTTACATAAGATGCAATACAAGAAAATAGACTATTAGAAATGTTTACAACCTAATGGATGAATCTCTCAAATTTGGTGCTGTATTGTTTTGGGACACATTTGGGTTTTTTAAAAAAAAAAGCTTATATAATGTCTGATTTTTTTCATCCATATCAGCCAATGATAGCATAATGTAGATTTTGTAATTGTCTTACAATTACAGGTACATGATAATCTTGATTTTGTTGCTTAATTGTCAGTTGACATCCATTACTGACAAAGTTCTCAAAGATGCTTAAACAAAGTGACCAAACAAACCAACTGTGGATGCTTTTTTTCGCACTTTCTTCAGGTTTGACTTCACTCATAAGAAGCAGAGTGGTGGTTCTGGGCAGTACGGTAAAGTTATCGGAGTCCTCGAGCCTTTGGAGTCAGAAGATTACACCAAATTGGAGTTTGAAGACCAGACTGTGGGAACCAACGTCCCGAAGCAGTTTGTACCAGCTGTAGAAAAGGTATGCACGAACGTGTCTTTTCCTCATTTTAATGTTGTCAATGTGCAGCTATTGTGTTTATAGGTACAGCTGTAAGTATGTTTTTTAAATCATCTTCTTTGTCTCCTCACATTTCGTTGCTTTTTTCCTCATCGTGCCGCAGGGTTACAGGGAGGCCTGTGAGAAGGGACCCCTGAGCGGCCACAAGATCTCAGGAGTCAGATTCCTCCTGGAGGATGGAGCACATCACATGGTGGACTCCAATGAGATCTCCTTCATCCGTGCAGGAGAGGGTGCTCTAAAGCAAGGTGAGGGTCAGATGAGGGTTTCATGAGCTCTGATCACGTATGTCATTTTTATTTATTTATTTCCATGTTGTTGTGAGTGTATGTTTATGCCGGTTTCGATGTTCTATCTGCAGCTATGGAGAAAGCAAACACGGCCATCCTGGAGCCGATCATGTCTGTGGAAATTGTGGCACCTCAGGAGTTTCAGGGAACAGTTATTGCTGGAGTAAACCGTCGTCACGGTGTCATTACAGGACAGGATGGTGCTGAAGGATACTTCACTCTGTATGCTGATGTGAGTCACATTTGTCATTCTTCACATTCAGCATGCATAGCAACACATCTTATCCTACTATTCCTCAGTGTATTTGACTAATTGCCTGTTTCTCCCAACAGATCCCACTAAACGACATGTTCGGCTACGCCACAGAACTACGCTCCTGTACTGAAGTAAGTTCAAACTAAACAGCCTAAAACTCTAGTCCAAAACATGTCAGGCCTATTTATATATAAAGTATTGAAGAAACAGAAATTCTGACCTGATGATGGCGCTCGATGAAAAGTTAGCAGATAAGCAAAGTCATTAGATTTCATCCTCTGGGTACCATGAATGTTTCATTGCAGTCCATCCAATAGTTGTTGAGATATTTCAGTTTTGACTAAACTGACAGACTGATATCACCATCCATAAAGCCACGCTAGCATGGTAATAAAATCGTAACCTTTTCTTTGTTTATTTAGGGAAAAGGCGAGTACACAATGGAGTACAGCAGATACCAGCCCTGCCTGCCCGGCACACAAGAAGAACTCATCCACAAATACCTGGAGGCTACAGGCCAGCTCCCCGCAAAGAAGAACAAGTGGAAGAACTGAAAACTGTCAAACTGTAAACTGGACTCTGACATGACCACCGTCCCTCATCTTGACACACGTTTTTTTTCTGCCCATCTTCTGTCATGGTTTTGCAATAAGTCTGTAATTTGGAGAGCTATTCCAAATTTTTACATTGTAGATAATTTTGTAGTGTAACCTCCTCCCTTATTGTCCGACCCCTGTGGAAAACATATTTATTACCTTGATTTTAGTGCTATTTGACCTCTATGCTCTGTAGCCACACAAAAAAATGGTGATTAGAGTGAAAACGTACAGCAAGCTCAGTGTTTTGACTTGAGCTGATAATGGCTTTTGTACTATGTACAGAATGGTCTTGTAACAATGACTTCAACAAAGATTATATTATCTGTTATTTTTTAGTGTGTAGTTCTTTTCCTGTGCAGATCATTAATTTCTCACATAATCTGAAACACTTGATAAGTGGATTAGTGTTTCCTCTCACCTCTCCAAAGATCTTAGATCCCTTCACCGTCCGTGGGACGCTGTTGGGATGAGCTGACACATCTGTCGAGTCAGCTTCGGGTCTGATCGTAACGCTGGGGCTCCCAGTTACCGCAGTTAACACAGCCAGAACAATGACGATCCTCATTATAGTGTGCCGTAAAACACAGATGCTAGAGAAAAGGAAAGCGGAGACCACTTCTGTCAAAGAGTGCATGCAGGGAAATGACCCTCCTGCCAGTGTGGAGTTATATAACAGAGGAGGAGGAGGAGGGGAGGGGAAGCAAAGAGAAGAGGCTGTCCAGATCCTGCTGTCTTCCTGGCATGATCTGTTTATTATTTTCTCTCTTTAACTAAACAAACTGCTCCACTTTATCTGGTTCTGTTCTTCATTTGCTCTCATGCAACTCACTTAAGCTGTCAGACGCTAAATGTTTCAACACCATCCACGAGAGGAACTGATTCGTTTAGGAATAGTTATCCCATTAGAGCTGCTGCTAGCGAAGCAGGTGTGATTAATATGTGAGCTTGATGGGTTGCAGCCTCTCCCGGTCCTCGGAGATTAAATGCAGGGGGAGCAGGACGTTCACGGAGCCAAATTCAACACGTCCTGGCAATTAAAACACAAAATCTACACAGTAAAGCATTTAAGATTATGCTGGATGTTTAAGTTACGCAACACCAAGAGAACATTCTGAAAAGTAGGTTCATCACAAGGTCATCAGACCACAATATATTCATACAGGAAATACTGCACTGCCACCAGTTCATAAAAATCTTCAGAGATCATAGACCAAAGACTGAGCCACTGAGTTTAATTCTGCTCTGCTCTGTTTTTTATTATTATTTTATGTTTGGTCGATGAAGCTTGAATCAGATTTTTTTTCAGAACTTTTTCTTTTGACTAAACAGGACAATCAAGTAGAAAAACACCAGACTTTTCTTGACCTTGGAAACAGAAGAAACAATCATCACAAGTTCATCAGTAGCTGTCTTGGAGCTTTCAACTCTATTAGATCATGATGCGACCAAAAGCTCCAAAACAGCTATTAATGGACCTTGTGGTGAGATTGTTTTCGTCAGTCGTCATTCTCCTTGTTTAGTCTGGAGACACTGGCTGAAATTAAAACTGATGATTATGAAATGTGTAAAGCATTATTACACTCTCAGACCAAAACCCTTAAATCCAGAGTCATAATTCTGACTGATATTATACTCTAGCTTCTGTTTTCTGTTTTTTCTGATCGCTGTTTGAATCACCACTAGCCAGAAAATACTCAAGGAAAATGTCAAGGGTCGGGAAAACTTTAATGACACTTAATGTGCTCTACAAAATCAAAAATTGTCAAGTGAGCAACATCAAAACAAAAAGGCCACATACTGAACTGA
The DNA here is from genome assembly GCF_910596095.1 of Thunnus maccoyii. Lineage (NCBI taxonomy): Eukaryota > Metazoa > Chordata > Actinopteri > Scombriformes > Scombridae > Thunnus > Thunnus maccoyii. The sequence goes on from NC_056538.1 coordinate 20,460,027, forward strand.
AATCATTACTGAGTCACACAGTGTTGCAGATAATGTAAATGTATCCACCGTGTAAAACTACAAAAATCACATCACTCATAGGAACAATCAGTCTTGTCAATAAGAGGTACAATATTCTATAAAACATGGATGGACTTGGATGGAAAACTTCATTTTAAGAGGCATTAAACCTCTTGATGCAAGATTTAAAAACTACATTTAAGAGACAGAGCACAGCTCACTCAGCTTGCTCTTCTTCCTCCTCTTCTTCACGTGAACACATGTTTTTTGAGCATCGTGTTTACTCGTACACCCCCGGCCCGTCTTAAGCACTTGATTGTGATTCTGCTGTCTTTTATATTCACCACCATCCCTTCTAAGCTGCCCCTCCCGCGGCAGATTATCAATAAGCTCGTAGAGGGTGAAGATGCTAAAGCAGATTTCGTCGTAGGCTGTTCTGGTGCCACATTCAAACAGGCAGGCGAAGGCCACAGCGGGTGGGGTTCCAGGTGAGGGTGGCAGCTCCAGGTAGGCCAGGTCTGAGTAGGCACTGGGACCCTCATAGATCACCCAGGGGCCGCGCCAGCTGTCTGGATCCCGGGGAAATAAGCTGAGAAACACGCCTAGATCCTTGCGTGCACTGGTCCATGTTGGGTGGGAATACACCACCCAGGTAGGAGTAAGGAAATCGGGAGGGGCACTTTGATTGGGTGCCGAGGGGCTGGTGGAGACAGGGGTGATGTTTGGGAAGGGAGAGGTGGTGTGATTTGAGTGAGCCATGCAGGGTGTCCAGTGTTTGGAGCGGTGTGTAGGTTGGTGTAAGTGATGGTTAAGACTTTGACATACATGTAACGGAGCTGGAAATCCCACAATGCTACCATGACAACCATTTCGAGGCTCAACCAGCCGCTGCACCAGCTGCCCCTCCTGAAATACTGCTCCGTCGTCCAGACTGAGTGCCTGCACCCTGTAGCCGAGCGGGCTGCGGGCATTACAGTACAAGACATTTGTCCCATCCTCTTCATCCACAGACACCATCTGACACTCCACGCTCTCTGGGCCCGGCACCGGCTCCCCAAAACGCCAGGTCTGCCCATGGGTGTCACTGTGGAAGCAGAAGCTATGAGGAGTGGTCTGGCAGAGCTGTCCGAAGCACTCTTTGCACTCGATGTGATAAGCGTAGGCGGGAATCAGCAGACGTCCTGATTTCAGCTGGATGCCGTGGCCTGGACCGAGGGCAAAGGTGGCCCATTCTGCAAGGAAGGAGGAGAAAGTAACTCATGAGGTGAAATGGTACTGATGAAACAACAGGTAAAGGGAAAATGCACCCCAAAATACAATAGAATTCATGTTATAAAATTGCACAGCTCAGTTTTAATTTGTTGATTTGATTATGTTTCTCAAATCTGAACAGCAGAGAGTAAAGACTTTTGTAATGGTGTATTATAGAACAACCTTTTTTGCTTGTGATGAAGCCACATCACAGGTTGCATGTCTGTTCAATGGAAGAAAGGTTTTCCTTCTCAGATTGTTTTGTTTAAAACATTTTTAGAGGTAAAACTATACAGTATTTCAAAAGGAGAAAGCAAAAAATGGGAGAAAAAGTCCCCCCAAAAAATCCTAATTTAGTGCAGCAGAATTTTTTTTCTAAAACTTGCTACACACTGAAAATCATGACATGCAGGTATAAAAGGAGTCGAGTAGATTATAACAAGCTTTAGTTTGGGTAAGTTACCCAACAGTAAAATAGAAAATAACAGTAAGCGACCCCTTGTCTTGAGTGGCATTCTGGGTAACATTAACCCAGTATAGCATTGGTGCTATATTGACCCAGTGATTTTTAGTGTGTGTTTATAACCATGTTATCACCCGGCAACCCCTTCTGGAGGACCCAACCTCATGTTAGGAACCAGGAGACAGATCCTGTCAATGCTCCATGAGTACAGGATACTGGATCAAGTCCCATGACAGCATTTTCAGATTTACAGTATTCACATAAAACTTTCTGGATGTAATATCTCAAATAAAAAGTGTCATAATCTTAAGTCTTGATTCTCTCATTTCCAGCTTAGACAGAAAGAATAACAGAGGTAGATTTTCCCTTTACGTCTCTTCTCCTGACCTTTGATGGTGTCTCCTATGACCCTCTTGGTGAGGTCAGTGACAGGACTCCAGGTGTCTCCATTGTCGGTGCTGGAGACGTAGCAGAGGCGGGTTACATTCTTCCCTGTCACCAGCTGATAGGACTCTGAGGTGTGGCCCAGAACAGCAATAAAGAACAGGAAGAGAGTGCCTGTGAACTCATCATACACCGGGCACGGGTTCATGGAGCGATGGCCCGGCAGGAAAGCAGCGCCCAGAACACGCATGTCCTCCCACTGGAGCAGCAAGAGGAAGACGGAGAAGAGATTAGAAAGGATTTTTGAGAAACAAGGTAGAACAAGAGAAAGACAAACCAGTGAGCAAAAGAAAAACGTCTGTAGCATTTACCTTAAAGGATCAGTTCAACCAAATTACAAAACTCATATTTGCTCTGGTGGTATCTATCCATGCAGATCATTTAGGTTTTGACCAAATAATCTTAATTTAAAGTCCACTCACTAGCTTTTCCCCAGAGCTTTCAACTGCATCTAACAGTCTTCTGAAGGTCTGAAGCTGAAGAATTAGCTTTCACATTTCACATTTCAAAATGTTTTTCTTATGTATTTCTTTCACCACTATTACAATGTTGTTATTATTGTTATTTTATAATGGGGCGGCTGTGGCTCAGGAGGTAGAGCGGGTCATCCACTAACCAGATGATCAGCTGTTAGATCCCCAGCCCCTCCAGTCCACATGTCAAAGTGTCTTTGGGCAAGATACTGAACCCCATATTGCTCCCAAAGGCTGTGCCATCGGTGTATAAATGTGTGTGAATGATTAGAAACTCCTCCTGATGAGCAGGCACCTTGCATGACAGCCTCTGCCATCAGTGTATGAATGTGACTGTGAATGTGCAGTAAGAACACCAAAATACTCTGTTTTCCCGAGGATGTGGTCTCTGATATGACAGAAAGAATCCTACATTTCATGGCTGCACACCCTTACTGTGAAAAACATCCTTGTGCACATAGGGGCCAATGATGTTGTGAAAGAACGGTCTGAAGTACTGAAACAAGGCTCTTTGAATGCTGAGGTGTTTGTCAGTGGTCCTCTCAGCCCTGCCTGAGCAGAGCTTTAATCACAAGAGACATCAGAGCCAAGAGGAAGAATCTCTACCCCTCATACCTTCTTCACCCCCCGCCCCCCTTGGTCACCCTCCTCTCCAGTCACACTTTCTCCCTCCTCCACCCTCTAGGAGTTCACTGACCAGAAGAAAAAGCTTTTCACTGCTCACTCCCCACCCTACTCCCATTTTCTCTCCTCTAAACCCCCTCTTGGCATCCACCTCCACCGCTGGCTTTAAGTCCTCAGCCAGTTTTGACACATTCATCACATTTATGGCGCCTGCATTCAGAATCCATTCCTCAGCAGCAACAGCCTGTCGCAAAAAACTGGGGCAGACTAAATTTAGCTTTATTAAATGTCAGATCTTTGGCAGGAAAAACATTTTTAATCAATGATTTTATCATCAAGCACAATCTTGATTTTATATTTTTAACTAAAACTCGGTTACACCAAGATAACAGTGCCGCTGTTCTTATCGCGTCAACCCCTCCCAACTTCAGTTTTATGAGTGAAGAGAGAGTGCATAAGAGAGGAGATGGAGTTGCCAGTTTTTTTAAAGATTCCCTTCAATGCAAACAGATATCTTATGGAAATTTTGCTTCTTTTAAATATGTGGCTCCTCAGCTGAATTCCTCTTCGCCAGCTATGCTCATAAATATCTACAAGCCAACTAAATACTGTGCAACATTTTTTGATGACTTTGCTGAACTGCTGTCTACAATCTGTACTGACTTGACTGTGTAGTTATTGTTTGTGATTTTAACATCCATGTTGACAAACCCCAGGACAGAGTGTGTGTTCTTGATAACTAAGGACTGACTCAGCATGTGATGGAGCCCACACACACAACAAGGGGCACACTCTGGACTTAATCACCTCTAAGGGCCTGAACATTTCCAACAGTGTGGTGACTGATGTTGCTCTCTCTGATCATTCCTGTGTTTTCTTTGAGAGTACTATCTCTATCTGTGCACACAAATGTTCAAACAGAAGTAGTGACAAAAAGATATATCACTGAAAACACCAGTGAAACATTTATTCAGGCTTTCTCTTCCACACCTGCTCTCTCTTGGGTCTCAGTCAATGAGCTTGTAGATAATTTCAATTTTAAAATCATAAATGTTATTGATGCCATCGCACCCACTAAGGTGAAGTTTGTCTCTCCATGGAGAAATACCACGCTGGTCAGAATAAAAAAAAGAGAGTGTCTAAAAGCTGAGCGCAGGTGGCGATAAATAAATCTCCAGGTTCATTATGACATCTATAAAGAGACACTTTGTATTTATCATTTGGAAGTGAGAAATGCAAGCGGTCTTTCATCACCAAAAACAATAATAATGCACGTGCCTTGTTTGCTGCTGTCAACAGGCTAAACAAACCCTCCTGTGTCAGTAGCCTCTGAACTTCTATCTACCAGGGCCTGCAATGAATTTGCCTCCTTCTTCACTGACAAAATTCAGAAAATTAGACAAGCAGTCAGTGCCTCCATATCAGGTGCAGCATATGTTTTGTCCCTGTGTGTCCACTTAAAATCAGTTCCAGTCCAAGCAGGAGAATAACAAACAATGCCTTGTCACCCAGAACAACCAACCCAGATATGCCAATTGCCTTTGTTCGGGAAGGGGAACAAAGACAACAGAAGATTCCACCAATTTCCAATTTAATTGTATTTAAATGTCTTTTTATATTGCCTTGTGTTGCTTTTACATTCTGTCTTCATGCTTTTTAAGTTTTTTGTAAAGCACTTTGAACTTCCTTGTTGTTGAAATGTGTTATACAAATAAGCTGCCTTGGCTTGAATGTGTGAATGTGGCATGTAGTGTAAAGCGCTTTGAGTACTCAGAAGACTAGAAAGGTGTTATATAAATGCAGCCCATCTACCGTTCTATTGATATGTATATACTTTTTTCATCTGCAGCCTTTCTAACATGACTTTATCTTGGTATTAGTGGTAACACCTTGTTTTAAGTCCCCCTACTTAGCATTTATAAGCAGTAAGTGTTTATTAATGTACAGTATTTATCAGCAATTATAACTTCTTCTAGGAAGACACATGTCATATTATTACAACTGTGTTTTACTATATTATCATCCATTGTCTGTTTATACACCAGGCTGCACATATGAGTGCCCACAGGAGGAGTTATAGTTGTGACATACATTAATAAACACTTATATCTGCTTACAACTACAATTATGCTATGCTATAAATAATTCATTAACTGTATAAATAGTACAGTGCTTATAAATGCCAAATAATGGAGACTTAAAGTGAAGTATCACCCATTAAGATTCATTATGAGCCATTAAAATGTGTATTTATGTACTGATCTTCAGTCAGTAACTTAAACTGTGAGCCATAAAGTACTTTATAACTACTCTACACTCAAGTAGCTTTTGTTTCTATTGGTGAAATACGTATCTGTCAAGTGACAAAGGGTCCAAACCCAGTGGGCAGCACTGACCTCCACATAGTTCCTGTAGAAAGTGCCTTTCCTCATGACCAGCAGGTGAGCCTGAGAGTCAGAGGGGCTGAGTCTCTCCTCACAGAAAGCCAGGAAGCAGCTGGAGCGGGACAGGTAGAGCAGTGCCGGGACTCTGTACGTCACTCCGTTGGGCTCCTTGTGGAAAAGTACTGACCTCGCTGGGAAATAGGGCGACCTCATACTCTCTCTGGTGTGTCTTGTGTTTTCTGAGTAACTGCAAATCCTCTGAAGAGATGCTGCCTCAGAGTCTGGTTAAAAATAGTGAAAGTAATTGCAGTCATCATCCCACTAAATGATCTTTGGAAAAAGTGCAATTTCAGAAGACGGTAAATCATCTGTTACTAATGTGAATTCTGTTTGTTATCTGATCCATCGCACAATTATTTTGCCTGCTCCTGGAGCCCCAATTAAAGTCTTCAAGCCAAACATTCAGTCGGGTGATGCAATTAATTTTCTTTTTTAGTCTTTTCTTTACACATTCAAAAGCCTCACATACATTTTTAATTCAAACACAATATCCTAAAGATGAATCTAACCCTCAACTTAAACTTCAGTCGTTGCAATAGTAACACACTTGATTTTAAGTCATGAAAATAAAACCTCTTACTCAGTATTACTGCCAAAAACTACTTGCTGACAAATTCACACATCTTTTAGCAACTACGGTAGCACAGCTAAAACACATCCATCTGCTTATGTTTCTATGTAACATCATGAAGAGGAAGTAGTATCAAACGCAGGGTACTTACATGTACAGTGCTCTGTGAGAACTGCCGCTGCTTTGTGAGAACATACAGTATGTGTCAGCATTTGAACGTGGGGTTTGACAGTGTAATGAGTGTTGTGTAGTCGGTTTGTGTGTTTTCCTGGTGAGGGTCTGAAAGCTATGGCCTCTCCTCTCTGTTCTCCATTCAGTGAGGCAGTGTGGCATGCTGCTCACTGACCCAGAAATGGACCACACTCATCAGATCTACAGCTTTGGATGAATCAGCGAGGGAGAAGCCATTGTGGAAATAGAAGGCCGGGTGGGGGACACGCTGGACAGCGATTTGATGAGTGCTTTTCTTTTTCATTTTGTGCAAAGTGTCTTTGAATCATTGCTTTGCCGCTTAGCACCCACCTTGCTAACATTGTAATTTATGGTCTGTATTTATTATTGCTAATGATGTATTATTATGTTGATGAAGACTGATGATTGTATTATTACTGTTATTGTTTATTATGTATTTTATTGAAACTGTTCTCTTTACCTTTATGTATTTTTTTCTGTGCAAAAACTTAATAAAGTATATTTAAAAAGTTACATTTAAACACAGACCATTGCTACATTTGGCCTGTATTTTACACTTGATCTGTTCAAGACAATATCTAGTATTACATATGATATACTGTATATTATATTAGTGAACTGATTTAGTTTACAAATATATGTACATGGATTTCCATGATTTTTTTATGATTCCCAGGGAAATTGTATAAACACAGTTTTTATTAACTCTGAAAGAAAGCACATAAAATTATGCCCTGAACTTATCCTCACAGGCAGAATTTTCTCACAGCTTTGTGTCAACCAGCAACAGCCACTATCAAATAAATACTTTGAAATTTGAAATACAAGGACAAAGGTTAGAGTTTTCAGTTCGATTCAGTAAACTTTATTTTTTCCAGAGGAGCAATTACAATGGCAGGCATATAAAAATACTACAAAAACATACTACAAAAATACACTAATACGATAAACACAATAAAACAATAAAAACATATACAAAAAGTGTTAACTGAAAGTGCATGGTTTGTTGGAGTCTAGGGTGGTGGAAGAGGAGTGTCGGGAAGTTAGATGCTAAGATTAAAGAGACAAACTGCCTCAGGAACAACTTATAACTTATATTAACTTATATATAACTTAAAAAGTAATTTATATATCCTATATGTGACTTTAATATTTCATGTCATCACCTGGACCAGTTTGCCTGAGGATCTAACAGCAGCTGCTGGAAGTGTTGATATCTTTAACTTAAAAACTATAGCTTGGCTTTTGATTAAGAATGATTTATATATATTATTTACTTTATTTTTATTGACTTACACTTACTTACTGTTTACATTTCATCTGTCTTATTATTGGCATGTCAGTCGTCTGTGAAACTTGCTTACCTGCATGAAAAGTGCCATACTGTACAGATAAAGTTTGACTGATTGTTTGATTATAAATCCGCCTGTCAGGCTGAACTGAGGGCAAGCTCCCAAAGTACCATTTTATGATGTCATCAATGAGCGACTCAGCCCCACATGGCAGCCTGTTGAAGTTTGACGGCCCTCGCTAAGGTAGAGTAATTCTCTGGTTGTGAGGTAATCAGTAATCCTACACCTCTGTTATAAATGATATTTAGTCGGCTTATTCACACAAACATGATTATTAACGTAGTCACATCGTCAGCTGACCACGAGGTTGTTTCATGTTTGCGTTTATGCTAACAAATTAGCAGAGCTGAAGCCGAGACTGTGTGACTTTCTGGGTTCACGTTTTAATTTTCGACGTTATAATTAAATGTGTTTGCTGGGTAATTAAAATGCAGGATATTCTGTTTGCATGTGAGTGAATTTCAGTCGAAAGACACAGAAAACCACTACGTATTGTAGCTCCTTCGCTACTTTAATGAGTCAATATTTAAGTAAAATTAAAAGTACGTAATTTCCACCAAACTTTGTTCTTAAACTCGTAAATTTGATTGTTGATTTTGTTTTTTTGTTTTTTAAACATATAATTGATCACAAATACAGATTTGTTAGATTTCAATTAATCTAATTATTCTGCAAGTATTGCTTTCGTTTCTAACATCTAACCATGTTTACCTGTTAAGTTTTAGGAATGTAAATACTGATGCCCTTTGATGTGCTTTATAAATTCAGTTTACTTGCTTCTTGCTTGCACTTTATGAGGTACATCTACCTAAAACTAATATAACAGAGTCTAATACAACAGCTCTGTAATTAATTCTACCATACTTACTTAATGTTTTAATGTCCAGTTTACTGTAGAGCTGCAACGATTAGTTATTAATCGTTTAGTTGCCAACTAATAAATTAATCGCCGACTATTTTGATAATCGATTAATCATTTAGAGTCATTTTTAAAGAAAGAAAATGTCCAAATTCTCTGATTCCAGCTTCTCACATGTGAATATTTTCCGTTTTCTGTGATAATAAACTGAATATCTTTTGGTTGTGGACAAGAGAAGACATTTGAGGACGTCACCTTGAGCTTTGGGAAACAGAGATCGAAATTTTTCACCATTTTATGGACCGAACAACTCATCGATTAATCGAGAAAATAATTAACAGATTAATCTATAATGACCATAGTTAGTTGCAGCCCTACTGATAACTGAGTGCTGATGTTTTGTTCTCTTAATTTTATAGCTTTTACTTTATGTAAATACTTATCTCACCTTCTTCAATATGCCTGCAAAACACTTTTAACTTCTATTTTCCTTTCTATTGAAAAGCGCTTTATAAATGAAGTTTACTTGCTTCTTGCTTGCAAGAAAGGTGTATTAAAAGGTGCTAATTTAACATTATGTTTCTGTACGTCTTGAACTGCATAAGACTGGAAATATGATAGGACTTTTGGCTACGATCTTTAAAATAGTAACCAGTTGATAACATACAACATAACAGAATAAGATACCACAAGCTCACACGTCCCTTCTCTCGTCTCAGGGTCAGCATGGCCAGGCAGTGGTGTGACGGCCACTCCACATCCATCCTGTGTGTTGGGGTGTCCCCGGGCCCCGAGGGTCTCCTCGCCTCAGGCTCTGAAGGTGGAGAGGTCGCTGTTTGGAACCAAGAAGGAACCATCGTAGGTCGTCTCACCCTCTCCGGTGAAGACGACAGCACGAGTGTTGCGTTCTCACCTGCAGCTCCGGGCCTGCTGTATGTGTCGCACGGAGACACGGTGAGTGTGCTCGACCCCCGAAACCTGAAGGGCACCGTGGAGGAGTTTCAGGGTGCAGGGGAGGAGGAGATCAATGCTTTGGCGTTGAACGAGACAGGTTCAGCTCTGGCAGTGGCTGACGACTCCGGGGTGGTCCGGGTGCTGGAGCTTCCTGGGGGGAAAGTGTGCAGGACTCTCCGCAGACACACTAACATCTGCTCCTCTGTGGCTTTTCGGCCTCACAGGCCCAACAACCTGCTGTCTGCTGGACTGGACATGCAGGTGAGAGGTGAAAGGAGAGTACTACGTATGACATACACAAGACTACATTTCTTTCATATAATGATTCGTTTACCCTTTTCTGTTCAGGTGATGCTGTGGGGTCTGCAGAAGACTCGTCCTCTTTGGACCCTCAACCTCCAGGATGTAGCTGAGGAAGAAGACGACCACCAGCAGCGTCCTGGTCAGCTTTTCAACCCTCCACTGGCTCACTGTGTCTCGGTGGCGAGTTGTGGGAACATTTTGGGCTGTGCAGCGGAGGACGGGCGGGTACATCTGATGCGGATTGGCAGCGGCTCCAAACTGGAACAGCAGGGAGCAGTCAAGGCACACAGCCAGGGAGCCTCACAAGCTCACTTTGTCAATTTCCTTTCCCACCCGTACTGGCTCACCACCGGGGGGAACGACGGCCAGGTGGCCCTGTGGGACATCAGTAAGCACCCAGTGGTGACTCCAGAGGGAAAGGCCAAAACTAAAGGGACGGTGGCTCCACGCAGGAAGGGGAAGAGCAAGGCAAAGAGAAAAGAACAATCTCAGGATAAAGCAAAGACGCCACTGAAGGCTGAAGCAGAGAAAGAAGAGGCTGAGGGCGAGGAGGAGGAGGCGGCAGCGGCTGCTGCAGCATGTGCAGAGGAGGTGACGGAGGAGAAACCTGGGCCCAAACTGAGCATCAGTCATGGGGACAAAGTGAACTGGCTGTGCCCTGCTGTGCTGAAAGGAGAGCCCAGTCTGGTGGTCGCAGATCAGAGCTCAAATCTGACAGTTTATCCTCTGTCTCAACTATAGATTAATGCACTTTATTTGTTTTGGTCATAGCAACACACTGTTGTTAGTTTACAAGTGTTTTTGTGGGTATACACTCCTGCGTTTGTTGTTGTTAGAAACTGACGGCATCATTTTTGTGTTGGTCCTTCTCTCGCTTTCCTTTTTATTAAAGCCTGAACTGTGGGCAGAAGCCAAACATCACTGGAGTTCCAGAAAGCGCTGAACATTGCAAAGCTAAATCTGGAAACAGCACGCACACATTAAAAAGAGTTTGAGGTTTCATGCGACTTTTACAGAATAAATGTGGTTCTTTTACAGGTTTTATTTTATGTAAGCTTTACTCAGTGGATTTGTTTTGGTGGGTGGTTTATGTGTGTGTGTATGTGTGTGTGTGTGGTCCTGTAAAAGTGTCATCTGTTTTGCTGCCTGACACGGGATTCATTATATTTTTGTAAACAAGAAATGCATTCTTGTGGACTGTAAAAATACCACATCAAACAACAGAAATGAGCTTTTCATGTTTAAATGAGTCTGCAGTGCTTTTATAGAATAAACACTTTCAATTCAAACCAGGTGTCAGACAGAAAAACAAAGCTAACTGAACAATGTTCCCAAGATGTCACATTTCAAACATATTGCTCTTTATCAGACTGTTGACGTTGTCCTTGTCCTTAAGGGAACAGTGGTGTTTTTTTTTGTTTTTTTTCTTAAATAGATATAAAGCAGCAACAGCCAGCCAACAATCTTGTAATTATGTGATTGTGCGATATTTTCTTTCTGTATGTGTTGATTAAAACCTGTTTGCTGCTTACGAATGAACGTAATTACAGGCTGAATCTGTTTCACATTTTTGATCTATTTAAAGCTCCAATAATTTGATCTTCTGCTAAAATGGAGGAAAGTTTTCTCAGTATCTTTTTTTAACGAGCCAGACGACACCAAACACAAAATCTAAGTCTTGTATGACGACAATAACTTCATACATTCATTGCAAATGCATTGTATTCACGCAACACTCCAACACAAATAAACCGCCATTCTTTTTGCAAACAAGCAAAACATTTTCTATAAGAATATCAGAAAAAAGGCACATGTACTGAATAAATGGTTTCACAAAACAGCCTGCAGGTGAGACAGTTCAAAATCTGAGAGCCTATAATACTTTTCTTTAAATTACTAATATAAGCAACACATTTTCTAGTTTACCAAAAGGCCTGCAGCTATGCATTTTCTAATTAAGCCAAATGAAGCAGTTTAAGGTTGATGTTCGCAGTAAGAAGTGCAGTTATTTCCGAGCACTGCACAGGAACTTTACCATCATTTTCCATTTCTATAATGTCCACAATTACTTTCATAGTCTGTTTGCTTGTTTTTGATTGAATATGTTACAAATGTTCTTCCACAGTCGACACAGATGGGATCGTTTGTTTGGAATAAGAGGCTGAAGTTACAGATTCCCAGCTGAGATGCATCTGCCAACTCCTCTGATTGCTGAGGTCATCCGATCCGAGGTCCGTGCCCTTGAGGCAAATTCTGCTCCGAGGATGTTGAGTTGCTGATTTTACAGTTTCGCCAGGCTTTTCTCCAGGCTCTCAATATCTGCATCCCCCTCTTCACCCTTGTTGCCACGGGCGCTGCACTCCAGAAACTCCACCTTCATGGGCAGCTGGCTGAACTCGAAGTCCTTGCCTTTCTTCCCCAGATACACGCTGCCACCCACAGAGCCATCCTGAGAGCTGAGGGCCGCTGAGCGCGTCACTCGCAAGGTGTTCCTATGAGACAAAAACAGTCAGTGTTGATGCATCTACATTTGCTGATATTCTAAAAACAATCTCCAAGGTCACTGTTAGACTAAAGCAGACAATCAAAGCCTGAACGCAACACTTACAATGAAAATTAAAGAGCGAGAATAAACCAGTGCAGCCCTCCAAAATATAAACAGCAACACTACATTTTTTGACCACTAGGGAGCAGCAGAACAAGTTGAAAACTTGTAATGTGCTTATAATTTATATTGTTGTTATTATTATTATTATTATTATTATTATTATTATTATTATTATTATTATTATTATTATGAATAATATTATAATGTGCTACCAATACACTGATAATACAACCTCCCTTCACTGGTATGACAGTTGAAACCTTAATATAAAACTAGATTAAATTTCTGACATTTTTATAGATGTAATTATTGATTAACTGAGAAAATAATCAGCAGATTACTTTGTAATGAAAATAATTGCTAGTTGCTGCCCTAAAATGATCTTAAATGATAAAAACTGAACAGAAATCATGACCAAAGTGTAAAGGATCCAAAATAAAGAAAATATTTAGTTACTCACATTTCCTTTTCCAGCTGCTGCTGAATCAGTTTGGCTGATTTTGCCATGGTGATATCTGCAAAATTAAAGAGCAGTGAATAACTGTACTATTCAACAAATATGCAGCAGTTTTAGAAAGCTATAGTCTTCCAACCACTCAAAGCGTATACATGTCAACTAGGTCTGTAGTCAACCAAAGAAAATCTTGGTCGACCAAAAACAGTAAATTCAGCAGCCACACATTTCTCTATTCTGTATTTCTCTGTTTTGTGTCTTCAGGTTAGGATAACCCTTTGTTGCTAACTTTGGAGCTAACCCCCTTCACTTTTCCAGCATTTGGGGAAACAACAGACGTGACTTTTTAGCATTTATTGAGTGACACACTGTATTCTGTACTGTACATTTACTGCCAGACTGACAACTTACTACTAACCTTTTCCTCTGCCCCGCTCGCATCCACCGTCACTTCTCTGCCCCTCGCTCTTTCCCACTCGCTACGCAACCATACTCCTTAACAGAGCCACGCTACCAATAGTTTCCCAGGCAACGACACAGAGGTTGACTCACATACCGGAACAGCGCTGCACAGAGACTCCCAAACACTATCGATTTCCAAATGAATGGATATTCATTCGGAAATCAAATATTAAAAAATATTTTATTGGCCTGGCGGGGGTTCTCATTGTGTCATTATGAAGAAACACCAATTCCATAAACGTTCAGTACGTTCAGTAAACTTTGAGTACAGTTAGGACAAGAGCATATCAACCAACTAACCGACCAGTCAACCAGCAGACTACAGCCCTAATGTCAACATTCATCCATTCACATGTTGACGGTAGAGGCTGTCAATCTGCTCATCAGCATCTATTCTAATGCACATTCACACACCACAGCCATCAGGAGCAATTTGGGGTTCAGTATCTTGACCACGGTCACTTCGACATGTGGACTGGAGGAGCTGGGGATCAAACCGCTGATCTTCCGATTAGTGGACGACCCGCTCTACCTCCTGAGCCACAGCCGTCCACATGAAGAACAGGGAAATTTTGAGCAGCAGAAGTGAGGTTTCACCTTGTTTGTTGCATGCCACCAGGAGACTTGGACTATTCCTGGAGATCACGGTGTCTGTCAACAAGACATACAGGAACTCTGCCACGTCTCTCACTTCCTTCTGGAAGATAGCGCTGTCCACCACAAACACAATCGCTCTGAGGAGATGGAGGAGAGGGAAACAGACAGTGAGGTGAGATGAGAAAGATGTGATTACAAAGTATTGAGCTACAACAAATGATAATAACGGTCCAAATTCTCTGATTCCAGCTTTTCAAAATGTGATTATTTTCTGGTTTCTTTAGTCTTTTATGATAGTAGACTGAATATCTTTGGGTTGTGGAGTGTTGGACAGGACAAAAGAAAACATTTGGGGACGTCACCTTGGCCTTTGAGAAACAAAGTGTAATTTTTCACCATTTAAATGGCATTTTATAGACAAAACGATCAACAGGTTAATAGATAATGAAAATCGTTAGTTACAGACCTAATAAGGAACACTGAATCGATCAGGTCACTGGTAACTTTACCTTGATAGCAAGACAGATAATAGAAATACAAACTGGTTGTCTTATTCTCACCTTGCTGCAGATTTGAACTTCTCCAAATACTGAGGACGAAGACTGTCATGTCCTGGCAGGTCTATCAGAGTCCAGGTGCTGCCCTGAATACAGAGAGAAGGAATAAAATATACACCATGCTCATCATGAAAAGATGAGAACAGATGAGAAACTTTCTTTAACCTACCCTGTCATTTTTGGCTTTGTATGGAGCACTGCTGTCAGTGATGGAGGTCTGTGTCCGCTTGAACTTTCCTGACAGCAGCTGCCAAAAATACGAAAATGCACAATTCACTAGTAATGCATCTGTCTCATATCAGCTGTGCAGCATGACAGACAACGTGGCGATGGCAACCACGTTTTACATCAACTCACCCGGCTGAAAAGAAGAGTTTTCCCTGAGTCACACAGCCCGACCAGCAGCACAGCACTTCTGACTGTTTTGCTGGTGAGGAAGTATTTCAGAAAAACTGGAGAGAAAGAAAACAGGGAGGCTGGTCACTGATTTATCCTCAATGATTCAAAAACATTTAATGCCTATTAAAGGTTAGGTTCACAATTTTTTCAAGTGTGACTTCAGGTAAACTTCCTTCTGAGCAAAGATGTATTTAAAAGTTTATCTGAAGCTAATATAAAGCTTCAGTCGTCCAAATGAGTTAAATCAAGTAGATATCTTTCAATGTTACAGTCTTTTCAGGTGCCCAAGTTCCTCTTTTTGATACTATACTTCCACCACAGCTCAACAGGGAAACACAAAGAGGGAATATGATGCTAAAAAGACTGTACATGTGGCAGATATCCACTTGATATGACTAACTCAGACTACTGAAGCCTCATATAAGCTTCAGATAAACTTTTAAGTGCACTTTTGCACAAAATAACTGCGTGGACACACTGTGGATTTTGGCCTCCATCACTTTCACTGAAAGTACATTTGAAGGGGCTCTTTAAATAACTAGTATGAGCAGGAGGGATAATTACTGCGAGGAAAACCTCTGTCAGTGTTCACCTGACTGATGTTTTAAGACAGACTTAAAACATTGTGACCCTGTGCTTTAACCAAAGTCTCATGTGAACTGACAGCTGTTGACGTTTGCTTTAGCTTTGCAGTTAGCTTCCTAGCCTGCTAATCCCTGCTAACTGCTTTGAAGCACACATTGCATTTATTAAATCAACATTAAATGTTAAATGTTAACGCTGCCAAGCTGACTAAACCGCTTCCCAACAAGCATTAACTCTGTGGCTAACTTTGCTAAGCTACACGTTAACGTCAGGCCTAGTTAACGGTATCGTTAACGTCTTACCAAAGGTGATGACAACAACCGCCAAAGAGACGATAACTCCGATCAGAAAAACGGGGTCTTGGTCTTCCAGCTGCTGGCGAAGGGATTCAATGTAAGGTTCAAACGGGTTTTCAGCCATTTCCATGTTTTCAGCCATGTCCACGTCTGCTTTTTCTCCCATGTTGCCGGTGTTGTCTGTCTCCATCTCCATCGCCTGTTCTAGCTAACCTGAGAGTGGGACTGTCGTGTGTACACGGTAACCCTAGATTAGCTAAAATTTGTGAAACTATCGCGAGATTTGTAAGGAGTATGACAAACTTTAACCCACACAACGTTCAAGTGATCATTTTAATCCAAATCATGATCTTTACCTAACCCTTACCAAGTTCCTAAACCTAACCAGACCTTAACCTGAGCATTTCCACATCATAAAACCTAGAAACAAGAATATTTTAAAGGGGCTCGCGAGAGTTTCGCTAATCTAGGGTTACCACTAGACACGACCGAGTGGGCGGTGGGACACGTCTCCTTTCCACTAAAACCTGCACAGAGGCCGGTGTGTCGGCAGGAGGCGCTGCCTCACAGCACATGTTCAGTTCACCCCCACTGGGGTTTCTTTAAAGATAGGGTCACAGTGTCTCAAATCTGACAACAGTCAGGTGTCCATATGAACACTGAAAGAGGTTTTCCTCGCTGTAATCATTCCTCCTGTTCATACTGGCCATTAAAAAATCCCCTTCATAATGCACTTTAAATGTAAGTGATCGAGCACAGTGTGTCCACACAGTCATTTTGTGCAAAAATGCATTTAAAAGTTGATCTGAAGCTTATATGAGACCTCAGCAGTCTGAGTTAGTCATATCAAGTGGATATCTAATTTGGATGTGTGAAGCTTCATATTAGCTTCAGATAAACTTTTAAAACTATTTTTGCACAGAAGGAGGAGAGTGGATTTTGGTCCCCATCACTTTCATTGTAAGTGCATCATGAAGGGATCTTCTAACGGCCAGTATGAACAGAAGGAATGATTACAACAAGAAAAACCTGTTTCAATGTTCATTTGGGCACCCGACTGTTGTTTTAAGACAGACTTGAAAATTTGTGAACCCAACCTTTAACTGGTACAGTACTGGGACCAGTCAAAGGGTGATCAACAAAACCAGGGAAATAATGGCATTAGTCAGCAGTCATTAAAATATGGAACTCAATCTCTGAAAGAAAGAGTAGATTAAATGTTATTCAAACATAATCAATCCACTCAAAACTATGAGATAATAAATCAAAATTTTGACTTATTATACATTTCATATACATTTGTTATACATTTCCTGACAAAAATGGCATGGCATGTTTATAATCTCATATTTAGCTAATTTTTCACTGACATTGGTCGCTAAAACTTTTGTACTTCATCTCTTTTAGTACAAAAAGAAGATTATTAACTATTCTGATAAGGAAAAAAACTTCTGGTTTCTGTTTTGGTGACCAAAGTGTCATTAAAATCATTATATATACATGCTGCCATTATATAATGTATCTGCAGGCTCGAGTCTCAGAGGTTAGTTCAGTCTCCAAAAGAAAAATAACAACATGACAAAGGGATGAAAATGAACAGAGACCGTTTTATCAGTCCCTTAGATTATTGTAAGTTTATACTGTCATCGCTCATATCTGTCTTTGTTTCCCCCGGGTTTACAGTATGTAGGCTTAAAGAATGGGCTTAAAATAAGTCCCTATCGGGTCCAGAGGGTAAAAGAGACAACAGACATAACATAAGATACAAATGCGTAACTGGGAATTCACTATTGGACATAACATTCACATTATAGTTCATATATGAGGACTGAAGGCTCGTGATTTTTTTGATCGGGACCAGATGCGCTTTTACGCACTCCGTCTCCAGCCCTCACACTCAGTGCGCTTTTTACCCACAGTGGATATTTGACTCCTCACTCCTCGGCACGATGTCAAACGTCAGAAAACCGCATTATTCTATAGGAAGAGGCTGTGTGTCATTCATTTTGGGATCTTGAGAGGACCGGTTTGTTTCTCGTCGGGAAGACAAAATGACCAACTGATTACAGTGGGATTTGCTTAGGCTTCCCACCTCCATTCCACTCCAGATTACTGTAGATCTGCCTCAGAGGGATCTATAACTTCAGGATTGTCGGCATCTACGGACATCTTTATCAGGGATAACTCAAAAAGGAGATGATGGCTTTATCGTTTCTTTACGCGCTATGCATGTGGATAAGTTTAGTCTGTTCTTCGCTGGGAACCGGGTTTGTTTATCACTTTCCAAGCATCAATGTGCAGCGGCAGCGCATCAAATCGGAACAGAGCGGGAGTACTGCTGGACCGCCGGGTACCAGGTCCAGTACCCAACTCAGGTGAGTCCATTTTGAAAATTTACACCAAAATACGAATTCTGTATCTAAAGCAGTAAAAATTTACTGCATGGTGAATGTTGGTGAATGTTTCAGCTCTGTTAAGATGCTACATTAGTATCTTAAAGTGTTCAGACTGTTATTTTTTTCACATTTTGTCTTTGTGTGTGATCATTTCCATAGCAGCACTGATTACATTTCTCTCATATGGTGTCAATAAGGATAACATCTCTTCTGTGTTTTAGGAACTGGTGTCAGTACACTGTTTCCAGGACAGTATCCTGTCAGGTGCAAAATGGGACAGAAACCTCAGTGCAGAGAGTGTTTCAGGGCTGCAGATGGCCCGGACCCTGTTCCAAAGTCATCAGGTACCAACTCCTCTTTTCCCACCATCTCTTTTAGTTGTGATGCTGATAACAAGGCATGAATATGGGACATCCTGCATGGTGGCAGGGGTGGATTTAGTGATTTGGGGGTCTCCATTGTGCTTTATTTTCACTTTTCTCTACTTGAGAAAGTGTAAAGTTGCATAAAATGGAAATATTCAAGTAAACTTTTTTGTTTTGAATCCTCTGTCTCCCCTGATTTCCTGTCCCCACTCTACTGTCCATTATGAAATAAAAACACTAAAGAATATGAATGTGTGCCTGTAGTCAGTCTCTGTGTGCTTTCTTGCAGCTACAGGACAATCATCAGACCGTCTTTCAGGGTTACCTACAAGCAGGTCACTGCACTGGAGTGGAGATGCTGCCCAGGGTTTGTGGGAGAAGAGTGTCGTGAAGGTAAGTTTCTCATGTGGGTTTTTTCTTCTCTCCCTTGATGCCACTCTCTCATAAATTAGACAAAGGTGATTGTAGAGGAGAACTGGCTATCAAGGACTGAAATAAAGGCCATGTGTTTTGCCCGGATCCATCTGTGTCTTTTTAGCAGCACCAGGCGACTTTACCCACATCAGTGCCTTTTTTATGTTTTGGTGGTGTGTAGTCGGGTAGATTGCTAATCGTGCTACTGTGCAGCTGTTGGTCTCTTGATATGACTGTAAGGTTGTTTTGAATTAAGATTGAGAATCTGTTTTGGATTACTTTTGGGAACAAAGACTGCAGTAAAACATGAGTTGAAAGGGATGCTGTGCTCTGTGGTTTTGTACCTTTTCTTTTTACAGCTTTGCATTTAAGATGCTTCTGTGCTTGGATCCACAATCTCTCTCCTTCTGTATCTCTCTCTCTTCTTGTACATATTTGAGAGTAAGCCTATGTGAGCACACACATACTCGCTCATGTTGCTCTTTTAACTGTAGAAAGCTCAGAGGCAGTTTCGCCTGTCTCTCCAAATATCGTCATGGCTATTACAGTCAAAAGAATTAATGAAAAATGCTCAGAGGAACGTCCAGCAGAGCAGCTTGTAAAGTGGGATGTAGTCTGGGTTTTGGTGATGGGCAGCGCTGCTCCTACATACCACAGACCGCAGACTCTGAGCCCAGTAAAAGACCAAAATTTTTCACCCAGGGGCAAGTCACCGCAGTCAGCCTGAAGAAACAGAGTGGAAGGGTGGATGAAGGTCTAATGTAGGGCTTACTTAACTCTGGTGTTTATATATATATATACATTTTCATGTGACCACTGCTCGCAGCCACACAGACAAACATGTTTTCACATATCGTATTTTAAACACATACATTATGGAGGCCTGTAAAAGGATGCTGGAGGCTACACAGGCTGAGATGCAGTTCTTTATTTTTCATTTTTATTTTAATAGTTTTCTATTACACTTATTCAGTAAAAGCTCTTTTTTTAGGTTGGGCAACACAGCAATTAATAAGTAATTGAAAAAAAACTGACATGACCTGTCAACATTTGTCCAAGATTAACAGTTACCTCAATGAGCGAGTTTTGCTTATTGGTCATAATTACCACACCTTGTTCCATTTTGCAAAATTATTCATTGTTGCACTTGGATAGCCAGGATTTACCATGAGTTAAGAAAACATGCATTAATACTAATGGAATAAACACAGACATTATTACAAAGCCTTTGGAAATGATTATTTGCCCGGCCGTGGATATTATTCCACATAGAGATTAACACATAGCCATATCCGTTGAGTCCGTAATGCCAGAGATTATGGTTCACTTGAAACCAAAGTGGTTGCAGGAGTGTGAAGAAGTAATTCGGTTGTTTATTTAACGTTTGCTGAGATGTATTTGCACACGCTAAATGGCCGTTAGAGCACAGAGAAAATCGCCTCCATATGGAGAGACAGAAGGCCAGGTTCGAGTCAGTAAGGAGACCTTAATGATGGAGGCTAATGTCACATACTGAAAGTCTGTTTCACACTGAGGAGTGGATGGAGAGCTGGCAGGGGTCAGTGTGTCAGAGGTAGAGAAAGAGAGGACAAAGAGTGGAGATCTGGAGGACTAGCACAGAAGAAACAACAAGGTGTTAGAATTGGCAAAGACAGAGACGAAGAGAAGAGAAGAGAAGAGAAGAGAAGAGAAGAGAAGAGAAGAGAAGAGAAGAGAAGAGAAGAGAAGAGAAGAAGACTGTAACAAGCATTTCTGTCTCACACTGTTCCAGCTGCTACGAGCTGGCCAGACGGCAGCAGAGCAGAGAGCCGGTTCTGTGGGAAAGTGGCCCCACTGAGATTAATGAGCATGACACTCCTCCACCAGGTCTTTGTAACATACGTGACCATGCTAAGATCAGGCTGCAGCTCTGAAACAAAAACTTGTTCCGCCTACGTAGATGAACATCTGTGCAACAAAAAGAAGTCAGTGATTTATCTTACAGCATAAATCACTGTATATCAAGATTACAACCTTAGAAATATTGGTGATTCTTCATAAAAATGCCATGCAGGAAACTCTAACTCAACTGAAATTGAACTTAAAAAATGTCCTTTTTTGACTTTTCCTATAGCAATGAGTGAAAGATTTACTCATATTTGTTTCTGCAGCATCACCATGAAAAACTACTTTTGTTGGCATTATCTTGAAGTGTGGATTCTGTGTGTGTCTTTGGTCTTTATGTCAACCCGCCAACGCTGTACATGCAGCTCCGTGTAGCAGAAAACTGCCGCATTGGGGCTTTGAGCCAGCTGTTTTATCAGAGTGAGAGAGGACAGCCTTAACCAATGAACATGACATCACCTCTGGTTTTAGTTTGATGGGGTTCTGGCTCCACTTCAGAGGCCTCGGAGGCCCTCAGAGATGTAGAGACAGGGCACATAAAGAAGGGTAGAGTTGGGGCTTAGTCTGTGTAAGCTGAGGAGATGCTTGTTCTTTTCACCTTGACGCATGTTCTTATTTTTATCTCCTAAACCCTGAATCTGTTTTCTATGGCAGCGTATTGCTGCCACCATGACAAAAAAAACATTTGCTCAGTTTCTTGTTACAACGAGGGACTTTTCTCACTTGAACAAGATTGTTTCATGTTGTAATGACACACATTTCTCATTATTAGTAGATACTAAATTATTCAGTTTAAACAAGAAACGTTTCACAAAATGAACGTATCTCATTAAAACAAACTTTTCTCGTTATAACATGATAACTTGGTAAGTTGTTATAACAAGAAACTTCCATATGCTGTTAAAACAAGAAAAAGATTCACTCAGTGCCTAAAGAGACGATATTTAGCCTACATTGGCTAGAAAAAGTGAACGTTAATGGTTTATATGGTTGTAAAGAGATATGTTGTTATTACAAGAAATGTTTCTTGTAGAAATTTAAGGATCTGGTATCTAGTAATAAGGAGAAAATGTCCCAGGATAACACAAAAAAATATTTCGAGCTGAAAAGAAAAGTCGATTAGTCAATTGACAGACAAATAATCAGCACATATTTTGACAATAGTTCAAATAATTTTTCAAGCAACAATGCCAAACACTCCCTTCTGCAGCTTCTAGAGCTGTGAGGATTCTCGGCTTTTCTTTGTTTTATGTGATACTAAAATTAATATCTTTGGGTTTTGGACTGTCAGTCGGACAAAACAAGCAATTTGAAGACAAGAAAGCCCAGGAGGACTTGAGCTTTAGGGAACCGCAATGCACATCTATCATTTTTCTGACTGTTTATAGACCAAACGATTAACTGAAAAAGTGAGAGGCAGATTAATCAACAATGTAAATAATCATTAGCTTCACATTCAGTCACAAATCTTAAAAAATGTGATGCTTTAGTCATTAAAGAGTCATAAAATGTGCAAAGCTACATATTTTTATAGTCGGTTTTGGCTTTAGCAAGTCTTCGAGTGGGTTCCCAGGGTTAGTGACTCTCTTGACACAGTCAGAATTAGCTGTTTGTTTTGTCCTTTCTTCTAACCTTAAAATACTCTGTAATATTTCGGAGCTTGTGGCGGAGCTCCAAAGCCAAGCTGGTCGCAAAGCTTGAATTTTTATGTGCTTGCTAATGGAAAGTGGGTGTTTCATGAATGTACTTCGTTGACACCCTGACCCGTCAATATTTTTGACAGTCTGGCCTGGGCTGGCTGTGTACAGTGCATCTGAAGATTTACATTTTGCTTTCAGTAGAGTTGTGCTAACACATGACGGCATGGAACACATTTGGGAGAAATGTGGTCCTAATTTCCCTGCTGTTGGCCCCTGCCCCCTCCCCGCTCCATCACAGCAGCACCCCGGTGCCTATCTGCACACATGATCACATTAACAGTAGGAATTGTGGGTAATGTCTGAGTACGGGGGAGCAAAATCTAAAAAGAATTAAGGCCAGGACTTCCCCTGATGAGAGCCGTCACCTTTGATCTCAAGCAAAAGCTCAGGAAAAGAAGTTTAGCAAAGTTTAAAGCTGGTTGTGCTTGCATAGGATGTTTTTTCAGTGACGTTAATGATGAATTTCACTAAAGACGTGAAAAGGTGTCTGAAAGCTTAGGAAGTCAAATACGTTCATTTGTAAATGCTACAGCAATAAAGCTGCTCAAGTCACTGTTTCCCCCTCTGCAGCTGGATGAGGAGGAAGTGAGGGAGGTGTGTTAAACCCCATTGTTGGAGGGATTATCTTAAACACCAGCTATATTATTTCACTCAAAAATACCTTCAAATTCTTCCATTTTATCATCCGCTCTCATCCCCTTGCAAGCCTTTGCCCTTGTCTTGCTTTTTCTTGCCACCGCTGGTCTTTTTATCTTCCATCCTCGCTGCTTTCCACTTATCTAACTTCCTATGTCTTTTAGATCTCTCCCTCTCATCTCCTTGGAGTAAAGTGATAAAACAGAACCATTTTCCACATGTGCTCCCCTAGACTGCAACCTCTGCAGTGCAAGGATATGACTGATGTCTCTGTTACATCCCTGGTTGTGCTCAAATATAGGTCAGACAGTAACCTTTGACCTGCTGGGAGCTACGGGATAGCTCAGCTGTTCCTGCTTCTGGTCTGATCTCCCTGATGGATGATGCTCCGTCCATGCTCCTTCTGTGGTTTTTCATTTCTTTCACCAGCTTCTCATTGGGGTCTTCCTGCCTCGTAATGACATCCTTCCATTTGTCCCTGCATCTGTCTGCATGTTGATGCATCTGCTGTTGCAGAGTTAAGCAGGTAAAGTTCTTGAGTTACTAAAAAAGGTTCCTGGAAAAGTTTCTGAGGTCGATAAGAGCCATATGTGTCCATAAAGGTTGATGAAATCTGCAGGTTTCTGCTAGTCAAGACAGATGTTTGCCTGTGAATGTGTGAGAATCCATATGTCTATCTTTCTGCTGCCTTCAAGTCTCCCTGGAATATTCCTGCTTACAAGTTTGGATGTTGGATTACTTTTTTTTTTGCTAAGAAACAAACCACTATTGTTTTCGGTATCATTTTATCAATCCTAGCACTATGTTGTGCACAAATAACATAACAAGGCTAAGAGTTTACAGTGATGCTAGTGGCCGAGGCTGAATGTCATTTTGTTGTTTTGCATGAACCAAAGTATTGGACACATTTTACCTGATATTACAATTCATCCTGATAGGGACATGAATGTCTGCAAGTTTCATGATAATCCATTTAATAGTAGTCAAGACATTTCACTCTGAACATGAAAATATAAACCTGCTGGTGGTGCTAAAGGGAAAGTCAGGGGATACATTTGGGTTGGTGCTAGATTAGATTAGCCTAACCCTTACCCTAACCCCCTAATCCTAACCCTAACTGCACTCATGAGAGTGTGTCCCTCTGGCTGAACCAACCTAGTATTTACCATTCATTTGGATTCGTCATGTGGCCATCCACATGAACATCAAGATATTTACTCTGGACCAAAGTAGTAGACTGATTGATCGACCAATCGACACTGCCCACCCCCAAGTCATGCTGCTAGCATGCTCAAAATGAAACATTTACACTTAACACTCAATAATAAATGGTAATGTCTTATTTAGTATATATAGTATTTCTAAAATGTAGTATGTCTAGCAGATAGTTCCAGCTTTGTTGTGGCATCCATATGTTCTCATTTCATAATCACAATATATCTGATATGACTTGAAAGGATGGATATTCTCTCTCTCTGCATCTCCACATTTTCAGACACTTCTGCTAAATCATTTGAACCTCAAAAATGTTGCCCTGAATTTCAGCTGATCACGGTGATCTCTCCTCACCAGATTCACACCACATCATCTCATAGCATGACGATGACTGAATGTCTGTTCACTGGCGGGCCGTTCCATCTCTCCTTGATGTGTTGCTAGTGTTTCAGCACCAAGAGCTGTGTGTGCTGACTTGGCTGAAGAGCTGGACGGTGCAGCGTGATGGGATGAGTGGTCGCATTTTGGCAGCATGAGGGACTAGCAGAGAAATTAGGTGCATTCTCAAGTTTGGAAGGATTCAGTTTGTCGTCATGTCATGACTGCGCCAGTCGTGCGGCAGTATTTTGCGAGGGGGGAATGTCAGATTAATGACTTTGCCTCATTGTGGTTTTGAAGTCCATTATTTAATCATTGACCATATCTTGTTCTGCATGAAATAATGGCACCATGCCTCTGATGTAGTGGGAAATCCTATTAATTGCCAAGTATTTCAGACTCGCAAATTGTTGCAAAGCCTCATTTTGAAGAAATGGTGTGTGGCCTGTCAGCTGGCATCATGGTGAAAAATGTTAAATGGTCCCACTGTGGACTTCTAGGCATCTTGGTTTTCCAAAAAAAAAAAAAAAACAACTTTTTGCTCCATTCACCATCCTCCACCAGCCACCGCAGTCAAAGTGGGTGTGTGATTTAGTGACTGAGAGTTTGTGACAGTACAAATGTGTGTGTGTGTGTGGGTGTGTGTTTTGTGCCAGCTGTTCTTCATGCCAGCAATAGCTGACCACTTGCAGGCTGGGGCTGACACACAACAGGCTCCTGGGATGCAGCCAGCTTTTCTTGGAGGCTGTCTGTGGTCTACACACACACACACACACAGCTCACAGACTGGGCACACACTTGTCTGTGTGTCTTGGGGACGTGAAAGCCACTCTTACAATGGTCCAAGGAGATGTTTCAATACATCATCCTTCCGTCCTCCTCACACATACAGACAGAGCAACTATTTAGTGACTCTGAAAATTATCGTCTCAAGCTGTGTGCGTCATGGTTTGTTTTGTGGTTAAGGTTTGTCTGTGTGTATGTGCAAAAAAAAGAGTGATTTCTTTGATCTATATCCAGCTCTAATGTAGGAAATGTCTCAACAGACTATGCCCGCAGTCAGACTTACACTCTTGCCAAAATATCCTGTGCTGTCTTGTACTGTGAATCACACAATAACGGCAGGGATGATTCATTCAATGGGGTGGCATTTTTGTAGTTTGCGGAGATGAAATATAGCCTTTGTCTTGGTTCTTCTGATGTTTAAATTAAGATTTATCTTTCAAGAGTTTCTAATCTTATTTGCACACTAGCGCTTTGCCCAGAGGGAGTTTGATTCAAGCAGCAAATTTGCTCTGTCGTCTCTCATCGCCAGACATAACAGTTGAGCTTATCACATAAGACTAACATCAGCTTTGCTTCCAACCTGTGTTATTTATGGACATATAATTCACTTGCATGGTGCATTACCCATCAATCTGATATTTTTATTAATGGCATTTTCTGTGGTTAAAGTATACTGTGCCTGTGGTCATTTTGAATCAAACAAATGTCCCTTTGCTTGTGTTGTAATTTTACATTGGCTTTGTCTTTCATGTGAATAAAGAATTTTTAAAAGGCTCCTATAATTGATGAAATGCTAATCTTCTCATCGTTTTCAGTGAGTTTCATGAATATCAGGCAGAATAGTAGTATCTGAATATTTCAAATACTGCTCAATCATACAAATCCTTCCTTCTCTTCACAGCAGAAAAAGTTCCTTATAGGTTTCTGTTTATTTCGCTTCCCACTAAAGACAACACAAATCTGAATCTTTCCCATGAGCTGAGTACAATCCAAGAAAAATAACCCTCTCTTATGTTGCCATGGTGTAATTATGGATCCAAACAGACTCTATAGCTGCGGTCTCGCTCTAAGCATCAGCTCGAACACAACGGAAGTTTGGTTTTCTAACCCAACGTAATTAAATTCCAACTCTAGAAAATCCTGCCCGCCACCTTCAGAAAAAAATGCTGTTGTTTTGCTCTGGTTCACATATATGGTACATTAACTCGGTTGTGGTGTTTTCCTGTGGTGTGTGTTTATGACATAATAAGATATTGCTGGCTTATTCTTGGCTCGTGGTGCACAAAAGATGAGGACTAGACAAGTTAGCTCATTAGCAGTGAAGAGTGGAGCTAAATAAGCCACTTTTAGACATCATGGACGAGGCGGTGGTGGAAAGTAACTCAGTACATTTACTCAAGTACTGTACTTAAGTACAATGTTGAGGTACTTGTACCTTACTTGAATATTTCCACACTTCTTACTTCTACTCCATCACATTTCAGAAGGAAATATTGTACTTTCTAATCCACTACATTTATTTGACAGCTTTAGTTACTTTTCAGATGAATATTTGACACAATGGATAATATAACAAGCTTTTAAAATACACACATTGTTAAAGATGAAACCAGTGGTTTCCAGCATTTCTGTTTTTGACGTCTTACAAAAAGCAGCATGTAGTCGGGGTCACATTTCAGATGTCGATGAGTTGTTAACAGCTCCACCAAATAGTGATTTTTCCCTCTAAACTTCTCACATGGTTTCATTTCAATAAATGTTCGAATGATCCGATATTTCACCAAAAATCAAAGAGAAAAAGTCAAAAAAACTGAAAACAGATTGTGTATCAGAACTTTGTTTTTTCTTCTTTCTTCTCCCATTAATCATCTCATGACCCCTCAGATTTATCTGGTGACCCTTTGGAGGGGCCCAACACCTAGGTTGGGAACCACTGGACTAAACTAGCTAACTGTATATAGTAGTTCAAACTAGCTCCACCTCCAGCAATTACAACAGTAACATGCTGCTTACACACTGATGCTTCAGTATTAATAATCTAATGATGTCATATGTAATAATATATCAGTCAGAGGGACAAAGCAAGTACTTTTACTGCAATACCTGAAGTACTTTTTGATGCTAATACTTAAGTACTCTTACTTAAGTAAAGGATCTGAGTACTTCTTCCACCACTGGATGAGGCAGAGATGCTTGTTTCTCTGCCAACAGATGACTCAGCAGACCATAAAGCAAAGTAGATACAAGACATGATGCATAAAATGTTGAGTGAAAAGTGGGTAAAGAAAATGATAGCAGCTTCGTGACGCTGCATAGTGGTGCTGTGAGATAATGCTAACTTCAGTGCATGTTAACATGCTGGCAATGACAATGCAAATGTGCTGACTTTTAACAGGTATGATGTTTATCATGTTCCCCTGTGTTAACATTTTCTAATTAGCATGAAACACAAAGCACAGCTAAGGCTGATGGGAATGTCAGTAGTTTTATAGGTATTTTGGACATAAAAAAGTGACATTTTGACTTGCTGGTGGTGTTACATGAAAACTTAAAGGGGACATATCATGCTTTGTGTGATTTTCTGTTATTTATATACTGTTATGATGTCAGACATCTATGTTAAACATGGTCAAAGTTACAAACCTTGAGGTTAACATATTCTACGTAGAAATGCTCCCAGCAAGTCAAAAGCCAGGGCTTCGACCTGCTCTGAACGCTTCGTTTGCAAGGTTTTTTTTTTCCTTCCTTGCAGACCAGCTGAAGTCAGCTCATTACACATGCCCACAGACGGCTGTCCACACTGTAGCTTTTGTTGCTAAGGTCATGTGTTGTTCATGTTGTCCACTCTCATATTTCGGATCAAATTCCAGCTCAAACATATTCGGATGTATTTGAGAAGTTGAAATTTCAAGTAAATAATGACAAAAACTACTGAAATTCTACTACTTTAGTTTGTTCTATGGTTTGTTGATGTGGCCTCTCGAATGGCTGTAAGAAAGTCAAAGGGGCAACTTCCAAGAGACGGCCAATCAGAACAGAGGGGGGTCTTAAAGAGACAGGAGCTAAAATGGCCTGCTTCAGATGGAGGCTGAACTGAGGGGCTACATAAAGAGCCAGTATAAGATAAATACAGAGTTTTTTGAACTGTAAATCATGCAAAGATATAAAAAATGTAGACCTGTAAATGTACATAATATGTCCCCTTTAAGGTATCACCAAAGTCATTACAATTAATCTTAAGAAGGACAATAAAATATGTACCAAAGTTCATGGCAATCCATCCAGCAGTGGTGGAGACATTTCAGTTGAAACCTAAAATCTCAACCTCGTGGTGGCGCTCAAGGAAAAGTCAGCGATCAGCAAAGTCTTTAGGAATTCATCTCTGAGGACCATGAATGTCTGTACACAATTTCATGTAAATCCATCTAATAGTTGCTGGAAGTATTTCAGTCAGGACCAAAATGGTAGACCAACCGACCAACACATCATCGCAAAATAACTCCTGGAATGCCTCACAGATTGATGTTCTGTATATAACAGTGAAAGAGTGTCAGAGGGTGGAGTTTCCTTTGGGCTGATGATGAATAATTATGGAGGAGATGAAGGCATATCAGCTCATCAGACCTCTCACACTGTGGAGCCCCTGATTGCCCACAGTCTTGCTGTTGCGCTGCGTGCGACTTTGATGTCGGTGGAGTAGCCGCTGAAGAAACCTCAGTGCAGTTAGTCACAACAAACAGCTCATGTGGGGTCATACTGGTCCCTGCGGTTGAACATTGCTCAGTATTTGGGTTGATGAATCCTGAGGAATGTGTTTTGATTTTAGCTGTTGATTGTTGTTTCCGTCTGTGGCCGTGCTCCAGGGCAAGATTCAAGAAGTTGAAATGAGGCTTTGAGAAACCACACCCACGCAGTCAGATACACCACTGGACTGGATGTACTGGATTGCAGACACACAGACACGGTGCAGACATTCACCCTGTCCTATTTCAGTGAAGCAGAAACCTCAGCGGCTGCTCTCAGTGCCCTGTGTGCCGCGGTTGGAGACGACGATTTAGGCAGACCATAGCTGTTTGGGTCATTTTTGTTGTTAGCTATTTATGAGCACCAGTTGTTCCTTGTTCTAGGTTCCCCTGCTATGACCACAATGTGGGTGGGTCCCATCTGTGGGACTGACAGCTGACATTCCTGACTTCTTATGAGCCATAGACCAGAGGAAGGCTAGGATTTAGAACAAATACAGTTTTTTTAATGAAACACTTCTATTCTGTGTTTTGGGTTACAGTTCATGTAATGGATCCAAAATTGCTACACAGTAAAGAATGTGGTATCTGAGGTTTAGAGGAACTAGATTTGGTAGCTTGATGGTGTAATTTGTCAGTTAGACAACGGAAACAGGCTGAAGATAACATAGAAAGTTACTGGCAAACAAGAATTTCTATAAGGCACATGTACATTGATGAATAATTTGCAGGTTCTGACAGCAAAAGTGAACATAAGAAACCTGAGAAAAGAAGCAAAAACTGCCTTTTTGTTCACAATTTCACTTATTGTCAAAAAAATCAATTATAAGACCAAAACCAGCAATGCATTCTCAATACTTTCCTGCTCATGGAGGCCCTAGAAGAAAATGTTAGATAATGAATCAACGTGTTCAACCCCAGTATGTATGGACGGCTTCTGAATCCTAAAAGGCAAAAATCAAAAGGACAGTAGGACAGCACTCCACTTAAATTGTTTAAATCATTTAAATGAGTAACAGTGTTACAATTAAACACACGTGAACTGTACAGTATAATATATTCAAGTGCAACATTGTAGGCAATAGGAAGACTCTTTCAAAGAGGGAGCTCATAACAACAAAACAAATCTCACTAAACATAAGTCATATTACAAAAAGCAGCAAAACGAGAAACCTTCATTCAAGCCAGATGACATTAAAGTGCACAGATACTGAATCCAAAAAACACTTGAACAACCTCAATGACCATAAAGCGACGGTTATTAACCTCATTATGTGAGTGAATGTCTTACTATAGGACACTTTTCATCATGATTCTGAAAGGATTATTCCAGTTTTTAGATCATCCCAACATAGAGGAAAAGTCAAGGGATCACCAAAGTCATTAAGAAACATTGTCTGGGCACCATGAATGTCTCTACCAAATTTCATCTCAATCCATCCAATAGTTGTTGAGATATTTCAGTCTAGACTTAAGTGATGGTGACATACTGATCGACATTACCATCCATAGAGCCATGCTGGCTAAGTAAGTCTAAATGATTTCCTAAAACAGTTGGGTACTAATGTTTTAATAGATTTAACAAGAGTTCATTTGTCAGGAACTATTTTCACCTGCAGATTTATACACATTTGATGCACTTGTGAGTATTTAGAGCAGCAGGGGTTGGTTCAAAAAAACATCGGTGAAAGGACATGTCACTCATTACAAGAGTGTGACTCATTGATGTATTTTTAAAAGCTTTTGGACAACAGTGGAAGTGTTTGGCCCAAAACACTATATCCGGCAATATTTGTTAGTAAGATAAATTCATTGTTGGCTTTGGTCCTTTGAGACTTGTTGACAATAAGAACAATAAAGAATATTGCCACACTTCTCCTTGGAATGCAATTTTAATGCTGCGATGGCAATCAGGTATGTCCTTTGGCAGGTAAATGAAATTACCTTTAAATAGTTGTGTCCTTAAAATATTGTAAGATTACAGTTTTGATTTCGGAAATTTCAGTGAAGGTATGTGGGTGGAGGTGTGGGTGTTTTGCGTGTATAATTGTGAGTTTGTTTGTGTTTCCATGTACTGCACACAGTGAATGGTTTTGGTTTTGGTATCTGGAGGAGGATGTGTGTGTGTGTGTGTGTGTGTGTGTGTGTGTGTGTGTGTGTGTGTGTGTGCGCGTGTGTGTGGGCACGCAGGCCATCGCTGCACATGGGCAGACAGACAGACAGAAAACATGCAGAGTCAGGAGGAGACAAGCAGGTGTGTGCTGGGCGTGAGTATGTGTGTGTCAGCAAGAGAGAGAGGGAGAGAATTTCAAGAGAGGTCTAATAAAATATTTATTCTGCGGGTGAGTGACATGATTTAAGGAGGAATTCCTAATAAATTCTTGGGTCTGGTTCGATGGGCATTGTTCCTGTGTATCTTGGCTTGACCGTCTCATTGTGAGATAGAGAGATACTAGTGGCGGTGCCAGAATGAAAAAAGAAATAGGAATGAAAGAGGAGAGACAGATGGAGAAGCAGCAGCATGTATTTCTGTCTGTAATCACAAAACTAAACTCATTCTTGTCTGTCTCTTTTTTTACAGAGTGTCTGAACTGCACCAGTTTCACCGACATGAACAGCAGAATAAATGCCATTGAATCAAAGGTAAAGAAGATCTCTCTGTCTTTCCAAATATATACCTCTACTGGGTAATCCTTCTCTATCCTGTGAATAATTTGAAAACTTTTGAAGAGTTTGTTACCATGTGTATGGAGATTATGTTCACATTTGCCACTCTTGTTGTAGATTAAGCTGCTTGAAGAAGGCCGTTCCTCACTGCCAACGCTCAGCAGTTTACCGGAGGGCTCAACAGACAATGAGGTGGACAAACCCCAACCCACTCCTCCGCCAGGTGCAAACACATCATTAAAAACGTGCTCTCTGACATATGCAGAAGAGAAGTTTAGGGGCTGTTTATTTGTACTTCAATCAGTCAACTTGGGTACAAGAATTGCACATTATTCAGTATTCAGTTCAATATTTCTGTCAAATCTACTACTTACGACTTACAAGCCTTACTTATCCATTTGCTGTTGGTTTTGTAGCCAAATTATTTGCATTGTGGACCCAAAAGCCAAACCCTGACCTCATCATTACCCGTATTTACTTCACTGATGAACGGTTGTGCGAGGAGTTAACACACAGCATTATAAATTTTGTGTTCTTTGGCCTGCAGTGCATCCACTTGACTACAGATAGAACATAGATTAGATGGATAACAGACTATTGGATTTGGCTGCTCAGGTTTTTTGATGGATGTTTGGAAATGTAATATATGTGATTTTTATCTGACCATCTTCAGTACTTTGGTGAGAAGCTGGTGAGACGCAGTAAGGATGTACTCCAGTGATTTAGTGCAGTAATTCCATAACGTTTGGGGACTTGTGAGAGACAGATTTAAAAAAAGAACGGTAAAAATTGAAGCAGTAGAGGCCGAGATGTCTGCATGTTATAGGGCGTTTTCAAACCAAACCAATGTTGTTTAGTCCGGTTTAATAGGCCTGTGGTTTGTTTGCTTGATATGATTCATTTGGGCCGATGTAAATTCAGCAATTGTGCTGGGGTGCGTACCAAAACAGTTGCACGAAGACCCTTTAGAGGAAGTAGTCTCAGTCTGGTCACAAATAAATTAAGATCATCATTGCCTTGTTTATAAACCAAGAGGAAAACACAAACACAAAAAAAACACAACTCACTAATTTGTACCAGAGCAAACTAACTCTAGGTTTGAAAGCACCCTTAAATCCCTCTTGTGAGTTAAGCTCTGAAGAAACATGAGATCCTACATCTCCCCTATTACAAATCAATAGTCTTTCATAGATCCCCGCTCCGTCATAAATCCCCATTTCTTTCAAACCCCATACCTCCAGTTTTTAATGCGGGCTTTCTGTTACATGATCCAAGAGAACACTTACGACATCATCTGGGGTTTTGTTTTAAACTTTGGAAAACTCCTCCGGATGACATTATACAACTGTTTTCACAACTGAACTTTATATTGATGGAGTTCCCCTTTAAATCATTTTGGAGTGAATTATTCATTGAACTCTACATTTGTCTGTTTTCTGTCTCGGTATCAGGAGGCAGAGGACCTCCAGGGCCCATCGGACCTCAGGGGCTTCCTGGTTCTGCTGGACCACCAGGTCCGGCTGGAAGAGCAGGCCTCCCTGGACCCATCGGTAAAATATCTTCAGACCTTCCTTTCTCATTTGCTCACTTCAATATGTTGACGATTCTCACAAAAGTTGACAAAGTGTTTAATCAAAGTGAATAATTGGTGGATTCATTTTTGATTAACCTTTTGGTGCTCAGGACCAAAGGGGGACAGAGGTCTACCAGGGGAAATAGGTCTCCCCGGCCCTCCTGGTCCACCGGGTACTCCAGGGCCGAGCTCATTCCCTGTCCGAGCGAGAGGTGACGTTTTTGAAGTGGACAACCAAGGTGAGCAGACAACTCTGCTCTCTTTTAAATCTGGGCTTGAATTAGAGTATAATAGAAGCCAATCCTGAACACATGGTTGAATTCTGAATCCACTACAGTTGTGAAACCATTCGAGCGTTCAGTTTTTGGACGGTTTGAGACTATGCCAAAACCACGGGTCCACTTTCACTGTTCATCCTGCAATGAATCATGCGCTTCACCAGCTTCAAACATTCACACATCTCATGCATATGTTCCCTTGCAATCATTTCGTCAAGCAGAACATGAACGCCGGCCAAATGGGTCTGTATGCATGGAAAACAGTTTAATAGGGGGCACAGGTGAGATGGAAGCACAGAGACCAGAACTGCAAGTGTTTAAGTGAGCAATGTGTGTCCTTCAGCTTTTAGCAAAGGGCTTAAATCCGTAATGGAGAGAGCATTGTTTCTTCTCCAGAGAAGGGCTGGCTTAGATTTAGTTTAATTGTTTCCTTGTGTTTTGCTGCTGCTGAGCCACTGTTTACAGCAACCTCATTTAACACCACCACCAACAATGGAGCTGAAAATCAGGTTATAAATCACAAGATTAGCTCAGGAGGGACTTTAAAAAGACCGAATCAATTAGAAAAACATATTTCATTCATCTTATCCAATTTTAATACAACCTGCCCAAAGAAATCTGTATAATCAAACACATATAGAGAGGGTTAAACATGAAAATAATTGATTTCTTGTTGTTTGCAACTATGAAACTTCATATCTTTTGAAATATAGAAGATAAAAAGCTCATGTACATCTCTCACTTTTTGAGTTTCACCACAGGGAGGCAGCAGACATCCATGGTATAATCATTAGGCCCTACCTCATGAAGACTGCTGGCTCCGATTAGGCTTTTGGCTGCGTCTGCCTTTCTGAGCCCAGGACTGTGTCTGCGGGTCTGGAACTATGTAGATCTGGGTCTGTGGGACCATGTTAGCTGAGGGGGGCCAACTGGCTGTAAACCAGGCCTAATTTGTTAGCTGTCAGCACAACAGTCTGCGTTTTGGGGAACAGGCCGCGGCCCGCAGCCAAAAGCTGGGCTGGCTACGAACAAGGGAGGAGATAGTCTGCCACTCTTGTGGAGTTTCTCGGGGAGGCAGCCAGGCTCGAGGAGACTGTAACATTAGAAAATTAGTTCCAGAGGGAAATCTGCTCCTTCTAGACCCTTTCTGTGGACTGCAGCCACAATGTAACAACACTGTCTCAACACGGGGGAAGACTGACTCTGAGCATATGTTAAAGTGGAGAGGAAGTGGAAGTGTGGCTTGGTTTCAAACAAAATTTATACTTACAAGCATACCTTGAAATATCCTACATGCTGTGAACAAGGCATGACTTCCACCTCTCGCATGTTTTCTACGAGGAAAGATTATGTCCAAGCATTTACTGCTCCATTAAATGGGATCTCTTTTGGATTGTCCAGCTGTTCCTGTCGATCACTGTCAAATCAGATTTATTTCTATTGCTGATGAAACTCTGTAGCCTGAATGTTGACCCTTGATGTCTTAACTCCTCTGTTAAGTTGAAAAAATGGACCCTACCTCCTGAGATTTTGACTTCCTTTGACCCTTTCTTTACTTCTTTTTATTATTTTTTTTTTCTTAGTCAGGAAGAATGATAAACGAAACATAATCATTTGGGGCCTGGGCCTGGGATAGAGCTGGATAAGGAATTGTTATTTCACTCGCTTTCTCTAGTGCATCATAAATTTACTGGTCATTTTGTTTTGATAAGACTTTATGATGACTTTACTTATTTTCCACCTGTTAACTGGCAAATGTAGTGGATTTATGGTCATTGTAAAGCAGCGATTATCAGTTGTCTGCCTGCTTTGTTGAACTCTGTGAGGAAATTATGATTAAAGCAAACAAACCCTGTAACTGCAGATCAACAGCCGCAGAGACACACACCTTGCGTCTTGAGATATAACCAGATTGTGTGTAGTTCACACTTGACATCATGAATGTGTCAAAAGCATCACAATTGACCACTTGTAATTGGATTTTGCTTCTGTGCTGATCTGATTTTATCAATGGGGAAACTCTGACCACAAAAACGGCAAAACAGTCTTGCATTCATACTACATACAGCATGTAGTCACATGCATCCATAGCCACCCGTCAGTGTGACTTCAATAATTGGTTTCCAGCACGTTTTTATTCCCTTTTGGCTGCATTCGCATCTGTATTTAGAGTTTGCTTGTTGTTAGATTGCCCAATATGCATTTCAGAGCTCAGAGTGAACAGAATCATCTCACCCAAATGGGGGATGGAGGGAGAACAGGTGATGCAACGATTTAAAGGAGCTTGTAGGTTGCGCAACATAAAATTGCGGTGAGCAGAGGAAGGGATGCTGAGCTCTCCTGGGATGGGTTACGTTGCACCTGGATCCTGTTTGTTAGTGAGTGAGTGTTTTCGAGACTGCTAGCCTTCTAGCAGTGAAGTATAATCTTTGGAAACATATACAAAACTATGAAACATGACCTGATAGTAAATGTTTGGGGTCAAACTTACCTGATCTTTTCAGGTTTGTGAAGATTTCAGCGGAACCACTAATGTTTCTGTCTTTAGAGCACAAATATCCAGTGTTGGAGTTTTAATATCCTGCAGAGATTGATTGAGAGCATGAGATTTTGGCCCTTTTAAACAGTAATTTGGTGGTTCTTGTGCTGTATCCTCAATAACTCACACACACACTGCACACACAGTGTTGATCAGTGAAAGAAGTAATAAAAATCTAGTTTTATTTTATGTCATTTACAACAGAAATTTAATAACTTTTAAAGTATGTTTGATTCTGTTGACTTCAGTAGAAAAGTTAAACGACATCATTAAAATGTCCACATTGCTGACAGTAAAAAATATTGTGGGTTTATATTCACTACATTCAAACACAAAATTGCAGGTCTCAGATCTCACATTTAAATGATAAGCTGTAAATCTAAATAAAGGCTTTTCACCAGCTCTCAGCCATGTGTTCATTTCTTTCTTCTTTTCTATCATTACTGTCTCCATTATCTTTTGTGCTAAACCAAAGTTGCTGTTTACATGTCTGTTTGTGTGTTTTTTTAATCCCAGAGGACAACCCCATCCATACAGTTCCTCCTGCCCCTCGGATCATTGCCGGCCCTCCTGGTCCAACAGGTCCGATCGGCCCTTCAGGTACATATAATCAATATTTCCAGTCCAACTGGTTTTTAGGGAACACAGAGTTCATGAAACATGCGTGCCTATCATATCATATGTCATGATCGAGGTTTGACCTCTCATCATGTGGGTGCGTGGGCGGGTCCATAACAAAAGCATATTGTGTTGTCAAGAACTGTCGAAAACCACAAAACTTCCAAAGATAGCAAACATGTCATGATGATTTACCAGACAGTGTGTGAGAGGAGATACACTTTAACACAAAAGCATCAATTTTCTATTTGTGCAGCAATAAAGAAATGGTGTTTTGTATTTAAATGTTCTGTGATGTATTACTGTAGATTACTACCTAGATTTACTGTAGGTTGAATTAAACACAATATACATGTTACTTTTTTGTCATTGTCAAATCTACATTTGGAAAATTCTAAGAAAACATTGAGAAAATGTTGGTTCAAGTGTTTAATGATGTGTTTATTTTGTAAACCCTGACAAATCTCTCTTATGGGACAAAATAATGTCTGAATTAAATTAAACTCAGAATTGAATTTTGATATTGCACAACAGTCAGAGCCAGTTTTACACATTTTGACATTCATACCCCTCACTGTGTGATGTTTTCGTGAATAACACAACAACAGGCCCTCCAGGACCAAGAGGACCTGCGGGGATTCCAGGCCTGCCGGGACGAGATGTGAGTATCTGTCACCGGAAGCTGATTGTGGATCAATACAAACAAGACTGGCATCATTAACACGTGTCCTTCTGTTTTGCTGACACAAGGGCAAGGAAGGCCTCCAAGGCAAGCCAGGGGATGTTGGGCCTAAAGGAGATCCAGGGGAAAGGGTGAGGCCGCTTTAAAAATCGCCCTTGTTATTGGATTAGCAGGCTGGCTGAACATATTCGATTCTGATGAACTATCAAAATGCTTTTTGTTCTACGTTTTGTAAATGGTCCTAGCTGTCATGCAATCTTAAACACATTAAAGGTGAACAAGCTTTTCTTCAAAGACTTACTCCAAGCCGTGACTAATCCTCCCTCTCTCTCTCTCGTCCAAGGCCAGGCCTCACTAATCAGGGCAGCCATGTCGGGTCCCCTCTGTAGTCAGCTCTCTAGTGGGCCTCTGCCTTTAAACCTGATCCCCTTCCTCTACTAGTATGATTTAAGATTGGAGATCTGGTGAAGAGGCAGATTAGCACGGGGGATAAAGAATGCAAGCCAGAAAAATGTGAGTGAGCAAAAGCGCTGAATATTTTTTTCTCTGTTCTTCCTCATACAGGGGCCTCCAGGTGTAACAGGCGAGCACGGCCTACCTGTGAGTATAAGCTTATTGTTTTTCATAAAACCCACACGTTAAACACAGAGATGACATGGTTCTTCTTCTCTGC